>NW_019384689.1:559759-579200 GCF_000671375.1 Centruroides sculpturatus | reverse complement strand
AAATATTAAATCAAAAACGTGTACGAAAAAACTTTAAAATTAAAAAGTTATATATTCATTATTTTTTACTAGTTTATGCGGAATTTATTAATTCACATAACGTGTAACATATGTGTTTGAGCATCACTGATATTTAATTAAAAGAAGCAATAAAGTATGAAAAAAAAAGATAAAACTTGAAAGATCTACAGCATAGGCATGTTATTAGTTTGTCATGTTTATATGAATTTAATTAAAAGCCTAAAATAATAAATGATTATGTAAATTATGCACGATAAGGGAACACGCACATTCGTTCTATAAACAATATAAAAGTAAGCATATATATGTATAGATTAGAAATTATCTACTTATAAGTAACTAAGTTACTAGTAATTCCTTATATTTTAAAATTTTACTTACACTAGTTGGTTACTTTAGAGATTAGGTAGAGTTTAATGTGATCTCTACGGTAAAGAAAAACGTATTCAATTAGATTCATAAAGAAAATATTCATAAAAGTAAACTAAGAACATCTCACTTGTTATAAAATTTATAAGCGTAGAACAAATTTTAAAACAATTCTTGAATTTAAAGCGAAAATGAAACTATTCAATTTTGGTAAGCTAAATTTAATTTTTATTTAAATAAACTGCATATTGACAAGTTAAATGAATAAAGACGTGTTATGAATATTTTAATATTTTAAAATTATAATAATAATTTTGAAGAAACTCCTATGAGAAAATCTAATTGAATGAGAGAATATAAATTTAAAAGTAGTATAATATTTCAATATATTTTGTACATTGTAAGTTCGTTATTTAATAATATATATTTCTAAAATGCATTCAAAAATTCGAATTAGTCCGTTAAATCGTGGACCTATTGTATTAAAATTCTCTCAAACAGGAAAAATCGTTTGTTCTCACACAATAACCTACTCCGATAAGGATTCTGATCTGAACATGAAAATGCGACACATAAAAGTACTGCCAAGGGGATGCCTCCCGGGAGATCGTGTTTTAAGAAATTGGCCTTATTTAGGTGTTACTAACATGAAAAAGACCAGCTTGTGGCGCGGCGCGCATCCATAACCAAGTACCAGTATTCAGTGATTTTATCCACTTGATCACTGGTGGATCCGGCATTTTTCATTTGTTTTCATCCATAATAATTGTACCGTTGCCTTTAAATAAAATTACTAATACGAATGATTACTCGTGAAATGAGAACATTTTAAAATAGTACATTTCTCACCTCTTCAACATATAAAGATATTTTTGTCCAATTTTGATTAATACCACAAAAAGATATTTATATTAAAGAATTTCATTAAAAAATAATTTTTATATTTTGACCTCGGACCTAGAGTTTGAGGCTAGGAATATATCAATTTCTTAAAACTGTTTTCTTAATATATACATATTGAAAATAATTAGAACTTAATTGGTTTATTCTATCAAAAATTATTTTAAAAAATACATCAATAAACGTTAATATTGGAAGTGAAAGCGATTTTTTGGAAAACATTTTCAAAACTAATACTTTTATATTTTGGTAAACAAAAAGTTTGTACTATTAAAAAAAAATTTCGTAACTTGGAAGTTGCTTTATGAGACATGGTCCTCACCTCTTAATATCTCCCGAATGAACGGTCTTGTAAATTTCTTGTGAATTTATAGAAAAATTTCTCTCTAATACACAAACTTCTTTGCAAAATTTCAGAAATTTTCGACAAAAGGCATAGGAATTATTAAGTTTAAAAGTGAATGAAAAAATCATATCCCTTGCGCGCCCACACACACAAACATACTTTCCTTCCGCAGTTATATAACAGCCGGAAAAGTAAAATTATTACTTTTTAGGTTTCTCGAGAATTCTTTTAAATTAATTTGATTTCTCTTCGGAAAAGTTGCTTTATAGTTTATGAATTTATTACTAACCTAATATTATGACGAAATGGCTACACATAGATGGTTACAGAAAATCTAATTACAGATCACTGAATTTAATGAAATTTAAAAAATTTTAACATTTATAAAAGTTTTATATTTATATTATTAGTAAATGCATTATTTTATACAGTAGAGCATCGATTATCCGCCCCGGATTAACCGTCACCTCGGTTAACCGACAGCGTTCTAGTCGGCAAATTCAAATGTCCGCTAGTGATGTGGCGCTACAATATTTGGCTATGTCTTGGCTACTTTAATAGTGCTTTTACATGTTTTAGCTGGCAACACTGACTCGACCATGAAAGGGAGGCAAGTATTTAAACGAGGCTTAATTTTGTAATTATGAGTGGTTGTTTGTTATGTGAGCAATAAAATAATTTTAAAATAATTTTTAACGATACAATACCGACGATTATTATTTTTAAAAAATTTTTGTTAGACTTAACATCGATGAAATTCAACGCGAAGTAGGTTAATAGCGATATACTAATATACTAATTACATGGGATATACTAATATACTACACTAATAATGGATTTTTTCACACTTTTCGGTTATCCGACTTTTCAATTATCCGACCAACCCCAGTCCCCAATTGAGTCGGATAATCGATAATCTACTGTATATTGAAAACATCTATAAAAAATTATTTGATTTGCCTATTTATTTATTTATATACAGTTTATCTAATTATATATCGGAAAAATCCCTTTATTTTCTTACTCAACTTTTTACTTATTACAGTATTTAGTTTATTAAAATTTCATAAATATTTATTTATTTATCAAATGTTATCAAATATACAGTAGACTCCCTATAACACGGTAGATACGTTCCGTTTTATATGAATTTCGTGTTTTACGAATCACTTAAATATATGAGCCAATCACAGCCTGGCACGTGTGCAGTTTAGGGACTACGGCTGTTTGAAAGGTTTTCTTCTATAAAATTAATCGATTCTAGACTAATTTGACTCAACATTTCCAAAACACGTATAATTTTTTGGGAATAATCCGTATAAACTATGCTATAAACAAAAAATTGAAGGTTTACTTACCGAGTGTGCACCGTTCGACGACGCCATTGCTTAAGCTTGTTTTCGTCGTGGAGCGGCGCACCGAACAGCATGAGCGTGTTTTCTGATAAGTTATTTTTCTACGAAAAATTCCCTGGACTTTGGACACATCATTAATATAAATATAATTTTTATGGCCGTTAAATAATAAATGGTTTTTAGTAGGTCCGCTGCTCGTTTAAACTCAACGGTTTGTGTAATATCCGCTATTGGTGTAGATTCGACCAATCCTGTCGCGACACGAGTCGGCGATGACGTTTTACCGTATTATACGAGTTTCTTTTAGCGTGTTTATACGAATTCGATCGCAATTTTTTCGCCGTGTTTATACGAATTCGATCGCAATTTTTTCGCCGTGTTATACGAATCCGTATTATGTGAACCCGTATTATAGGGGATCTACTGTATCTGTAAATATAATAGGAACAATATGAGTTACAGTAGATCCCCCTATAAGACGGTAGATACGTTCCGTTCTTTATGAATCAATTTTGTAGGAATCATAGTTTACGGACTACGGCTGTTTGAAAGGTTTTCTTTCATAAAATTAATCGATTCTAGACTAATTCGACTCAACATTTCCAAAATACGTATATTTTTTTGAAAATAATCCGTATAAACTACGTTATAAACAAAAAATTGTAGGATTGCTTACCGAGTGTGTACCGTTCGACTACGCCCGTTGCTAAAGCTTGGTTTCGTCGCGGAACAGCGCATCAAACCGCGGCCGCGATTTCTGATATTATTTTTCTGCGAAAACTTCGTTGACCTTTGGAGACATCATTAATATAAATAATTTTTATGGCCGTTAAATAAGAAATGTTTCTTTCACAAGAAATGTATAAAATTACAGTACTAAACAGACGATAGGTCGCCTAACTCGCCGTAGCGTGACGCTAGACGGCGAAAAATATATATTTAATTATAATAAAGTTACAATAAATTAAGTTAATATATAATTATATATACAGTACCTAATTTATATATAATTAATATATAATTATATGTACAGTACCTAATTTATATATAATTTATATAATACTGTCCAGACGATAGAAATCTCTCCGTAGCGTGGCGCTACGGACGGCGGGTAAGTAGTTCGGCTGCCCGATGACGTTTTACGTATTATAGGAGTTATTTTTACCGTTGTTTACGGATAATGCCACAATTTTTATAGGAATCATAACTATAGAAAACGCTTTTATAGGGGGATCTACTGTATTTACGTTTCATTTTCTATTTTATTATGTTTGTTCGAGGTGAAAACAAAACAGAGATAATTTATTTCTTTCAAACGATATTATCTGTATATACAGTACAGCGTCGTTTATCCGAATCAATTGGGAACTGGAGTTGTTCTGATAACTTATTTTTCGGATAACCGATTATGCACGAAAAAATATCCCATGTTGAAATTTTTCTTTGTTGCATGTCGCTTCACATTGAATTTTCGTCGATGTTAAGCCTAACGAAGACTATTGTATCGTTAAAAATTATTTTTTTATTTTTTACAAACAAAATAAATATATTGAAAAATATAAAAACAAAAAAAATTATACTTTAGAAGTTAATCTAGTATCAAAAACGTTCGATTCGGCACAACACACACAGTCCTTGGGAAAACACCACACAAAAGTGCCAGTGCTGCCAGCTAAAACACACATCAACAAAAAAAAATATTGGAGTAGCCCAAGATATAGCGAAAGATTGCAGCGCCACAGCACTAGCGAAAATTTAAATTTGCCGACTAGAATTCTTTCGGATAACCGACTCTCTACTGTATATGTAGAATACGTTAAAGCGAAATCTATTTTCAATTTGTTAAGGTACTGTACTTCCGTACGAATTACATTTATGTTTTATACATCATTTTCAAGCTTATTCGATGAGTTATATAGTATCTATTATTTTTATTTCATTTAAAATAATTATAACCAAAAATATGCCTAATTTCGCACTTTCTGTAGATGAGACCTCCATAGCATTCCGGCTATTAAACTTATCCACTATCCAGTGTAAAACAGATTCTTAAAATAAATTTTGGAGTTCACATACTTTCATTCAGTTCCGATTATTTGTTAATTATGTTATTAACGGAAAGATTATTGTAAATTTTGGTCGGGAGGACTGACGTCATTTCTTTTGAAGAAAATGGCGCTTAAGCGAAAAAAAGACGAACTTTTATGGGTTGATGAAAAAAAAAGAGAAGCTACTTTCGATTAAATGTCGATTTAAGTATTTATTTCTGCATGCAAATCAAGTGTGACGGCAGTGCCGGCCCGAGGCAAATTTTAGGATGGAGCGAGATCCTATTATGGCGCCCCCCTTTGTTGCCCCTAATTTATACCCTTTAATTTTCTTTACCACTGAGGCGCCCCCTAGGACTTAGTGCTTGAAGCGGCTTCTCCGTTCGCCCTATGGTAGGGCCGGCTCTGTGTGACGGTATTTAAATGCAGAGCCGTAATTAGCCATTCCTGTGCCCTGTGCAAGAATTTGCATTTAGGCCCCTTAATTTATTTGGTTTGGGAAAATAATAAAACAAATATATTACAATAGATTTTTAATAAGATTTATTTTAATTGAACTTTTCTAGCTTTCATTTCAGCAAATTCATTAATTACATGATCATAATTAATATTTTTAATGATAATGTATTCTATTGAAATAATAGAAATATTGGACAATCGTTCTTGCCCGATAGTTGATCATAAATAATTTTTTATTAATTTTAACTTGCTAAAACTTCTCTCGCACGAAGCAATAGAAACGGGAAGAGTTAGAAATATTTTGAAGAGCGACATTGATATTTGGGTAAGATTCAAACCAAAATCATGAAGAGCCTGTAGAATATTAAGCGGAGATGCAGTTTCTATATTTTGTATAAGAGTCGTTACTTCAAACTTAAAACTTTCAATTTCACTTGTGAATTCGTACTTTTTTAAATCTTTGCTATATTTAACAGCGAGATCTGCAGCTGATTTTTTTTAAATCAGCAACACTCATGTATTATAAAGAAGAGCCATAGAGAAAGCAAAAATTAGCCTTTCTCCAGTATCATTTTAAAGACCTCCGGGGCCCCTACTTGGCTGCATGGTTCGCTTACCGCCGTTGAGGTATACAACACATATGGGTACTAATATAAAGCAAAAAGTTATGTCAGAATTTCTGCACGCCTTTTACAACCTCGAGACTAAGATTTTATTCGAGAGTTACCACGTTATCTATTTAGCAATTAAAAAAATCCCCGGGCAGATTTATTTTTATTACAAAATGTTATCTTTACAGATTTCTAGCTCTGCACACTGTAGAAAAATCTAGAAATACAGTTTTATATATCGTAATAATATTAGTCGTCGCCAGAGAGCTCTATAAAGTAGAGAAATATCTATAAATTTGAAAACTATAAACATAAATTTAAATTTCTCAAAAAATAAATAAACAAAATTTCAAAAGTCGCTACTTTTGGCTGATTTGTCTGCTGTCTCCGCTATCTAACTACGTCCCTCTAAAAGTCGCCACGGTTGGGAACACTGGTGATCAGACATCTAGAGTCCAAATAAGGCAAAATGTAATCGCCAATAGAAAGGCGGAAAAAGTTAAGATTTAAAAATATAATTTCTTATGAACAGCAGTTTGGGCCCCCCTTCCAGGTAGGCCCTGTGCGAATGCACCTGTTGCACCTGCCTAGTTACGGCTCTGTTTAAATGGTTATTCGAACCTTTTCAGAGAAACGAATATCACGTAACAAGGGACGACACATACAGTACGTGTTTGTTAAAACCACGGAATTGAGATGTATTGTATTTCTCAACTCCGTATGGTAAATATTTCACGAAAATTAACGTGAAGATCGAATAAGTCAATTTAAAAACTTGGATTACGAGAAATGATAATTAAATTAAAGTGAAATAAGCAAATTTCACAATTTCTTTTACTTGAAAATTTAAGTTTGAAAAGTTATATCGTAAACTGAAGATTACATTATATCAAAGAGAGATTATAGTACAATATATGAAACGGAGCCATATGAATATATTTATACATACAGTAGGCAAACAATATGATTTATTCTATAAATATATGTATAAAAAAAGGATTCAGACATCTTTCTCTCTCTCTCTTTTTTTGTTTTTACTGTTTGATCTATATATAATTTCAGTTTATCTCAAGAGATCGAAGTGCTATCGAATAATCCGATGTAGTTGAAAACTAAAAACAGAATATAGGATTTTTGCAAACAACTATAAATTTTGTCATTCACTATCGTGAAAACTAGCGAATGATAAAATTTAAATTTTTGTATGAAAAGCTAACGAAAATATCGATTCAAGTAATACTTTAGGATTTAATTTTATACTGTATTTGTATGAACTAAAATAACAAAAATAAAATGTTAAAATTACTTGAATAATTAAAATAAATTTGCAAATCATTTAATTTCCGGAATTATCTCTCATAATTGAAGTGTTATTACAAACACTAGAAAAACACAAAAGGAAACATTTCAAAACCTTTGAAGAAGAAAAATATTTTTAAGAGGATTTATAGAATCTTTCTTGAAGCACTAAAAGTGAGAGGAAGAAGTAATTAAATTCTTCTAACATTTTAAGTATTTCAGATGAAAGTTCAGTGATATTAACTTTAGAAAGAAAATAAGAGTCAAAGTTTTTTCAAAGGATTATTTTGACCGTTTAGATTAAACAGTAGAAATCGTTAAGAAGAATACAGATAGAAATATTAAAAATTCTAAATATAAAAATAAATAAGTTTATTGTTATAATAAATGAATTCACTTATTTATCTAAAGAATTTTTATTTAGTTTATAAATAAAAGAATTATATTTTTGAATAGGCTTACAGTATTTAGAAATTTTATTCAAGTTTTTTAAAACATTGAATTGTTTGTGAAATAGTTTTCGTTTTTTCGAAGTATTAAATTAAAATATTATAATAATTTTGCTGTAATTAATTTATTATCAATTAATTGAAGCAGTAGAAAAACTATTACATTACTCTAACTTTGAATAGATGGTTTATTATTATTATTAACGAGAATGTTATTCTTAATGGCACTCAGCGTTAATATTTTTTATATTAATGCTTTTTCATTTCATTGATTATGTTGAGAAAACTACTTTATTATTTCTAAACGATTATCGTAATCATAAGTTAAAAACAAAGTAATATATTACATTCCTACAATTATTATTTATATTCTGCTAAGGAGGTAAATTTAATATAGATTTTTCAACTTATTTCTAAATGAATTGCTTCTAATTTGTGTATTATATATGAATATATAGTATAATATAATATAGGAATTATTCATGTTACATTAATTCTTTATAGCTTAATTAAGTTTGAGCCCGCGGGCCGCATTTCGCTTAGAGACACTATAACAAGCTCGTCGTATAAACATCGTCTTCAAGCTCAGAAGACGATGTTATTAAAATAATAATAAGGAATTTTAAAAAGTATAAAATAAATCTTTAATATATTGCAAATTAATTGTCCAGTTGGTAACTAAAATTTTATTGTTTCATATAAATTTTTACTTTTGGTGAGTTCTTGCCTCAAAGATGTAGCAACATTGCTGGACGTGGTCAGTCGTCAATTATTAGTATTAGGCAGCATACATGTGAAATCCGTTTTGAAATTCATATATTAAAGAATTATTAATTCAATTTGAAAACAAATTTGAAGGCTCAAGGCACGTGAAAATGATTCTTTTTACTATTTAGTGTTCCTTTTTCTTTTAATACCGAAGAAGCAAAAAGAAACATTCTAATGGAATTGATTAAAATCCAGAATAACACTGTGATAAAAGAAAATCACAATGAAATTAATATTCCAGACTTTCTATTTTTAAAGGCTAATAGGAGAACTACAGGAAGGATACAAAGGATTTTTAGAATATCCTTAGAAATGTAGAATTTTGTAAAAAGATGCCTACTTAACCTTGTGTGTCTCTTTTGCTTATAGAGATATAAACTTTCCATCTATACCGAAGAAGATACCACAATAGTGGTACCCGAATTGCATATATGTAAATGGAAATAAAAGATTGATTTACTAACAAGTAAGCTCTGTTATTGTGCTTTGTGTGAAATTGTGAAATTATTTGAGTGTTAAAACTCAAAATAAGAAGAAACTTCGGATCAGTATTTAACTGATAATATAAAAGTTTTATAAAATCATCTAATCAAATTATCATATTTAGATTACATTTGAAATACACTATAATAATGAATTAATTCAAAATAGCAGAGAAAAAATTAACAGAAATAAAAAAATATATAAATTATTTTGTATTAACCTACAAAATAATTACCTGTTAACTTGGAATTTCATCAAATTAATATAGCATTAAAATTTTATTAAAATTTCAATTAAGCTGAGAAAAGGTCGAAAATTTTCTAATATTTTAACTTTAAAAGTTTATACTAAATATTCTGTTAAAGGAGTTTTCAATGTTGATTTATAAGCTGTAGTGTGCCACGAGCCTTGTGTGAGATCCGAAAGGCCCTGGGTCTAATTTATGAATTTTTATTAAATATGTTTAAATATCGACACAAAATATTACTTCGTTTTGTGAAAAAAATACTGTATTAGACGTGGGAAAAACCAGATAACAGATGCTACTTCCTTTCACAGAAGAGAACATCCTCTGTTTTTCGTATCTGGTTAAAAATCTCGCTCAGATGGGAAATGGTTACCCCTCATTCATCCCCCTTTCGTCCGTTCTCACGAAAGAGTTACTGGACGATGATTGGTCGAAATTCAGGAGATATAAGGGAATTTAGTCCAAATTCGGGGAGTTCTTCGACAGATCCGAAGCATCTAAACTCCACGCAGTTCTCCTCCTGATGACCAACGCCCTTAACGGAGTCCCATAGACTACATTCCGAGTCTACACGTAGTAGTGATATTTTTATATTTTGTGCACGAATTGATCTCCCGTACGAAAGTAATATGAACTCTATCTACAAGGTGTCCTTTACCTACAGAAACGAAGACGACGACAACTAAACAGGTCGTATGTTTAGAATCATTTTGTGAGCTCTCTCTCTCGATCGCGCATTAGCATAGAAAGTCGTAACCTCTAGCTTGTCGCTTAATTGTTGTTATCGATTATTTGTATTCGTTTGTTTGGAATTATTAAATTTACTCTTGTTTTATTTTATAAAAATGTCTCCTCAATTTATTCCGAATCAGATCGCAAACGCGTGTTAATCCGCGTATAATAAGTTTGATTAACTGGTGTCAAGGAATCCTGACGAGCATCTGAACTTCGCCGTTCAGATCATTTTTATTTACGCTCTCCTATAAAAAGTTAGAGAACTGGTCTTACCGACTAGTGCCCGTAAGTGGCGTAGACTAAGACCTACGTCCTGGCGGATCTCACACTTGTTTTAAAAGACTTTGAATGTATAAAACGTAGAAACTTAAAAATGAAATTGTTTTAATTATTTATAAAGCAATAAGAAATTAATTTATTAAATATATTAACAAAACATAAGCAATGTGAATCATAAAATAAAATATGAATTACTAAATTTTAAGAAAGATATTAAATTAATTACGTAAAAAATGGAAATCAGTTTTGAATAATTTGAAGATCTTAATGTTAAAGGATCATTGATAAGACTTTTATATTATTTTCTTTTTGACTGGGATTTATTAATGGAAGTAATTATTACAATTAAATAATTTTTTAAAATGTAAGTACTTTAAATCATCTTATAATAAAAAGTTTAATTAATCTGTTTGTTATTTGATATTTTTGGCTGATTGGCGCGCAGCATGATATTGTTTCTGTCATTTTTCTATTTTTTTTTTCACTCCATTAAACCGCGAAATTTTGAGTATAAGTTCTTTGCCCACTTAATTTACTATATTCATAATTTACTGAGGGTATTAAATCATGATTACAATTTTATTTTTTTAATTCTAAGACTCATTTATTAATCCATCTTTACTAATCTAAATAGGCGTGGTTCATTGCAAAACTCACATGTACGGTTTAAACTTTAAATTTAGTCTTTATTCTTAAATTGATATTTTAAAAATTTAATTTTATAAACTGCGATTGATGATTATTACTTTTATAAAATTAATTCTATAAATATGAAATTAATTTTATAAATGTAACGACCCTAATTACAGTTTAAATATTTTTTTTGTAAGTTATAATAGTATTATAGAGTTAACATAATATGATAAATATTTATTAGGTAAGATAAGTTATAAAATATTTATTAGGTGATTTTATTTTATATCCTGAAGCATATATACATAATATATTTGAATAATAAATAAAATCTAGTAAATATACGTAGTTAAAGTTTATTATTTATTCAAAAATTAATACTTCATTTCCTTTTATTTAGAAAGAAAAAATAGGAAAATATATAACGTGGAAAATCGAGTGTAAAAACAAAAATTGAATGCTTCGTTTATAATCTATATATATATACTAGTTCCATATAAAAAAATAGAATTTTTTGCTATGGAACTAGTAAATTCTTAGAAAAAGATGCTGTTTCCCAAATACAATCATTTGTAAGAAATTTAAAATTTATATTTTTCACTTGAAAGGTTGAAAATGAAGTTATGTTCTGGACATATGTTGAAACTCCTTTCGAATGTTATTATACGAAAAAAAAAGAATACCATTTCTAGAGTATTTTCCACCAAATTACTTTTTGTAAAATTTGAAATTTCTATATATAAATTTTTTTTTAAAGAACGACAATATAAATTCTAAATCCGAAGAGAAGCAAACACTCTGAACTATTCTTATCTTTTTCATTTTTAGAAAATTGTAATTTGTTGTGATTTGTATGAATGAAGGAATATTTTTATCTTTTTCATTTAAGCTCAGTTATAGCTAGTATTATTTGCGTAAACATTTCATAAAAATGTATTACGCGATAAAATATTAAAACTTTAATTTTCGAAATTTTTTTTTTATAAATCTTGCTTTGTAAATGCATTTTTCATAAAAGTAAGTTTATACAATTTTGTTTTCTATTTAAAATTTTAAAAAAATTTACATAAATTTATCTTTACTTTTTATAAGTTAGAATTATTTAATTTTTGCTTTCAATCTGTATTCTTTCTACTTTTTATTTAATTTTTTGTTACTTCTGAAGTTACTTTATTTGAAGTGAATATAAATTAATGATGCAAATTTATTTTGCTTTCACTATGTATTTTTCAGTAGAAGAAAAATAGAAAAAAAATATGATTAAACTTGTTAATACAAAAAGCTGTTCTAGATCCATAATTAAATGTAAGATATCTTCGTGCAAAGAATATTTTAGTAGCATGTTATATACTAGTATATGTATGCTTTTATATCTTATTTTTGTTGAAATTTCAATGAAAATTAAACATTTATTTTTTAATTTTTAATTAATGTAGATATAAAGTTTTAAACAAATTAAATTCATTTGTTTATAATACTTACTGAATAATTAAGAATTGTAAAAATTTTTTATCTTTATAATAAAATCCATAAAATCTTTAAAAATTCCACAATTATTTACTCATGATAATGTAAAATTTATTATAACAGAAAGTACATATACAGTCAAACCTCCAATAACGGCCACCTCTAAATGTCAGCTTTTTGAGGAATTTTTCTTTTTGAAATTCATATAAAATCACCCGCAACAACGGCTATTTTATTTTCCTGTCAGTTTCCGTTGTTCAGAGGTTGATTGTGTTAATGTTTTGAATTTTTAAAAAGTCTATGTATTTCGAAAATACTTTTCGAATTTTACATTATAAATTAACATATTTAACAATATCATACAAAGTAGACACGAAAAAATATGTTATAAACCAAAAATGTAATTTTTTATTTTTGTATTAAAAATATTTCATTACATGGAATTTCTATCCTTGTCTTGATTCAGAAATAAGTCCTCAGAAATCGCCTTAAAATTTTTAAGGCGATTTCTGATATTTTATTTGTTTCATTTATTTCTTAAAAGAATAAACTTTCGTAAATCGCCTTAAAATTTTTTAAAGCGCTTTCTTAAACAGTATTTTTTTTATCATCAATTATCAGAGCTAGAACAGAAAATATGAAAAGTTTAGATCCTAAAAAAATAAGAATTTCTTTATAAGCAGTTTCTTATATTTAGGCAATAGAAACGTGTTAGTTTTTACTGTGAGAACGTTGTTTAACAAGTTTAAAGACAAAACATTCTTTTAACGACAACGAAGATAAGTATAGTATTCTTGAATTATATTAGTGGGAAACGTGTAATTTATTGTACTGTCTGTCGATAGCGAATCCAGAAATCTTTAGAGGGGTGCAGAAAGAAAATAATATGTCTTACGAAATGTTTTACTATCTGAGGAATCCGAGTTTACTGGAGAAAAACTCTCAGAAGGAAAGTATACTGCGCCGTGCGCACTTTCTAAACACAGATACTTCGGAGAATAGAAAGAATAGGAAATTTTTGTCTATTAACCTCAGAAGATAATGTTTGCTTAATAAAAGTAAAAAAGGAAAAAAAGACAATTATATATTTGTTTGCTAATTTTACACAAAGTTTGTATTTTGTAAAAATATAGGGGAGATCGGGGCAACTTCGGCATGCGGGGCAAGTTTGTCAAGCGCTTTTTTTAAAAAACAAATTAAAAGGAGACTTTGATTATAGGTTAGGCAGTTGAGTTTTATTGGTGGCTTGTTGAGTGTAGTGTTTTTATTGTTCTCCAACAAGCGTAGTTGAATTATCAAGCAAATTTCCATTTTCGTTCAATTCCATATAATATTTTTTTTCCATTTATATTGAATTGGCAGGTTTTGTTATAATTCCACGATAACGAAAGTTACTTTTCGTGTTAGAAGGATGTAACTTCAACTTATTCACGTAGACAGATCGTGGCTTGGCATTCTGTTCTCAGGGTTGTACTTAATGTTTCGAAATCATGACTAGCGGGGTAAGATCGGCAACATAAAGCCACATTAGAAGCAAAGGATAAAAATCAAACAGATGATAAATGAAAACATGTTTGCATTTGATATTCATGTATATATGTCTTTGAACTTGCTTTCGTTGTAATAATATTAAATGGGTGTTGGATTTGTATTTCTTTGTTTTAATAGTGAATTCCAACTTATACATTGTTAATAACATAATTTTATATACGTGCCTATCTTGCCCCATTACTGTTGCCCCTATACCAGGGGCAACTTTAATAAAAATAATTACAACTTTACAAAAAGAGAGAAGTTGCCGATCTTGCCCCTATACCCGGGGCAACTTCGTCAATTTCTCTCTTCTTGTAAAGTTGTAATTATTTTAATTATTTTTATGTCCAAACTGATTTTAACCAGATGTATAGTAAGGTAACATTCCAATAGACAATATGCAAAGCTTTTTTTACAGCAGTATTTATTACACAAAATTTAAGTAAAGCTTAACATGCCGATCTTGCCCCGATCTCCCCTAACTGTAAATTAGCGATGGTCGATTTATGTCAGTGAAACGAACGAAGAAAAATATTGATTAAAACCAATTTAATTATTCACACTTTTTCTGACACTTGAACATTTCTGCGTATTCAGCGACTTATGTTTAATAACATTTTTTGAATTTTCTTGTTAAGTGTTTAAATAAAATCTTTACTACCATTTTATAGACATATTGATTCCGTCTACAAATACTAAACAATTCTGCTTAGTATTTAAGTATTGTAGCCTACAGTACTGTACAATACTTGAATGGATTCTACTGCAAATAACTTGCTTTCATTGTACAGTATATATAGTATATCACATATTTCTGTGCTTTATTATTTAGTGTTAATATATTATCCTGTATGAAAGTTTGAACTACTGTGTATTGAAAGGAATTTTTTTATTTTATTTCGTTTTATTGTTTATTTTTATAATCTGTATTAAACTTTTAGCAAGATTCAGTACGGTTTTCTGATTACAGTTCTGTATGTCAATTTTTTCATAACCCCACTTAGGCGACCACCTCACTTACGTGATCCGAAATTGATTCAAAGGTGACCACATTAAATGAAGTGTTTATTATGTACACATATAGTAAAGACAAAGGTTGAGGTCTTCTCACTCAAAAATTATATTTTTAAAGTTTATTGAATGAATTAGTTTGTTAATATTTATTCGCAACAATTCTAATTCATTACGCGAATAAAATATTAATATACATTTAATATTATATACAGAGCTAAATAAATTTACTGAATTGATGTTTTCGAATTTCATATTTTTCCTTAAATGTTCAAATAACAGATTCGTTTAAATTGTAGATTACTCAAGATTGGGAACAAGTAAGCAGATAGGTATTAACTTAGAATTACTTCCTCTCAAAAAATCGATTATTCGAACATAAAATGTTTGAATGTCGAGAACGTGACCTGTTATAAAAGAAACGTGCTGTCTTCGATATAAAACTATAAATTGCATTCTCATAGTTCGAATAAAGTAATGACGCAACTCTTCGTCAAGTTATTATTTAATTCTATTTTTATTGTAAAGTTTCCCAAAACAAAATTGAATAACAGACAAATTATGTAATATAACAATGTAACAATGATTATTATACTCAAAGTAAATTATAATTTTTTATATTATTGAAAGAAATTTTATTATTAAAAATGTCAAACACCAAAAGGACAGCCGGATTTTTTATCCGGCTGTTCTCTTCTTTTGTTATTTGAAATAATTATTGGATTAGTTGATTTATTATATAAAAAATGCCATTGAAACCATCGTTTGTGAAGGGTTCCAAAGTAATTCATTATTAAAATTGTATATCACAAATTACTTAATATTTAATTGTTTTTTACTTTTATTTTAATCGATTGCTGTAAATCAGAAACTTTTTAAACATATAAAAATGACATTTTCATCGTCATTTTTATATGTTGAAAAGTCATGAAAATTTTTATGAATTCAGTCACTCAGCTGATGATAACGATTTTTTTGGTGTGATAAAACACTATTGATATTTACACAAGAGAAAAAGCGATAAATGCTGTATTTTAAAATAAAAGTTTATTATCCGAAAGTATTCTGCATTATCCGAACTTCATTGTTTTATGGCTTATGGGTGCACTTTATAAAATTACTTCTAGTTTTATTATAAAAATCTTTGTGTATAATTTTGAAAATATCCCTAGAAAATTAGTTTATGAGAAGGAATATAAATATAAATTTCCTTGCATCTTTATACGTAAAATGAAAACATCAAACGCCTCATACCTGCTACAAATCATATTTAGATTAACTATGCAGTAGACTTCCCTATAAAACGGGTTCAAATAATGCGGATTAGTTTTTGAGAAGGAATATAAATATAAATTTCCTCGCATCTTTATACGTAAAATGAAAACATCAAACGCCTCATACCTGCTACAAATCATATTCTTAAAATAAATTTTATAGTGATTAAATTGTAATATTTAATTGTTTGATTTTATTTAATAATTCATTTATGTTATTTTAATTTAATTTTGATTCTGACGATGAATGACATTTTAATTATTTATGGAAATCTAGTTTATTTAATAATTTATTTATTAAATTTTCTCAAAATATTTAATAAATAAATTATTTTATGAAGTAAGACAAATACGGCAAAGATTAATTAATTAATTATTTAAATTTTGGCTTTAATTCAGACAAAGCGAACAGAACTGAAGCAAACAGTAAATATAAAAAATATTTGCAGATAATATTTAGAATATTTTTATGAAATGATCAGAATTTGCTCACTTGTGTAAAAGTGAATAAAAATTTTAAATAATTTGAGTTTTCTAGAAAAATAAATAACATTTACATATTTCTCATGGTTAAAATTGAATTTATTAGTTATATTAATTCAGAAGTAATAAGAAAATTTTACACAGATATTGCAGATATCACAGTTCAGTAAAATACTTAAAAATAAACTAAGAAAATCCAGCAACAGGTTGCTTAACTTTCATGGCAACATTTGGTAGCACCATCTGTTATCATATTTTATTCAAAAACTTTTTATATTTTTAACTATTATAAAAGGCAAAAATCTTAATTTTGAAGGTAGGGACGAATTTTGTAAAAAATGTAAATGTTAGTAAGTAAAATCGTCATTAAATCTAACCTTACTGGAGATACACACAACTCTGATTATCTCCCCACCTCCTCGACCTTTAACCATCAAAATTTAACAGCATCAATCCCCCTAACATGCAAACGTTCCTGCAAAATTTCAGAAATTTTCGACAAAAGCACAAGAGTTATAGTTTTATATTCTTTAAGAATGCGGTATCCATACATTTTTTCATAAAATCTCGATATCTATAGAGAAAACATTGCACAGAACATAAAATATAGATCTAATTTGAAAGAAATATTGATGGTATGATTCAATACTAATTATCTTTGTATAAGCAGTTTAAATTTAGGCTAAATATTTTGTGAAACCGAAGAAAACAAATTAGATTATATATTTAACTATGAAGCCCGTTAGTTCGTAACTGTACTTTTGTCCCGGCCGGAGATATAGAAATTTACAGGTTAAAGAATTCGGTTAGTTCGTAATACGGCTACTTCGAAATTCAAAGTGAAAATTCTGTCTGAACTGTAATATGCGTAACTCGTTCGTTTAGATCATAAGTCTCCAACCTTTTTGACCTCACGGACCATTAAAAATCATAATTTTGAATTTCGCGGATCACAATCATATATTTTTCTAAACGATACGAAACATCTAAACGATCATCACCATAAAAATTCCATTTTACTTTATTAATATGAAATTCAATTGTTTAATTATAACAAATTAGTGTGAAATTTGTTACTGCTTTTTGAAATAAGTTTATTCTTGATTCTTTTCTACCAAGGATGGCAATTGCATTCACATTACATGTAGATGCATTAATATTATTATTATTTGATAACAGTCATTTCGTATTTGGTTAGAGATTGGAATAACAAAAAACCCAATGAATAAAAAAAGTAACCGAACATTTTGAATTTATTTCAAAATATTTTGCGTAACCTTGAGTTGATGAATGTCCAAATTTCTCCATGAACCATCAAAATTGTCTCGCGGACCATCAAAGGTCCACGGACCACAGGTTAACATCTATTGGTTTAAATCGAAATGCCTTCATACTATCAATATAAGAGAACCAAGAACATCTCTAATGTGGTCAATATGACTTTACTTTTACAGTAACATATTTTTGGGTGGACTACCCTTTTTCTCTTATCTCATAAAATACGACTGGGTTTTCGGATTGAAAAACTGGGCTACAAGTAACAAATTAAAATATTTGTAGGTCTCTATGCAACTAAACTTGGCCCAAAAAGCACAAATCATTATATGAATTTATTTATATGTATGTAATAGAACAGTGACGACTCGTTCTTCAGATTCAGTTCCTTCCAGGAGGCCGTTTAAACGCCGATTTATTTAAAGTCCTAACAAGCTTTCCAAATTAGAAATAATGGAAGTGAATTACTCCATTCCCAAATCCTAAACAGCACTCATTTTGATAAACTTAAAACAGCGAATACACATAATTTCAGGTAAAAATAACATAATTAAATGCCGTAAATAATAAATTAAAACATAAAAACAATAATTAAAACACGTAAATATTGAATAGTAAAACGAACAATTATTTATTGTGACATTGTCGCTGTGCCAGGCTGCAATTATTAATCATAATTCCTCAAATTAGTAGAGCTTGCCCTTGTACATAATACTTTTCCTACAACAGTAGAGTCGTACTGGTCATCTACCTAACAGTTTTCAGGGGAAAATATTGGAATTGAAATAACATGACTTCCGGTTTACATCAGATGTTCGTATATAGTTAATCTAAACCTCGAACTTCAAAGTTTCCACATCTGGTCTCAATTTTTATATACCGAACAAAACTTTATCGTACAGTTTGAAATTGATTCTTGGCACTACTAAACCCTGATCTATAATATTTAAGACACAGTACAACTGTATTAAAAATACAGGTATATCCGCCTTACGTCGGTAATTGGTTCCAAAAGAAGCGACGTAAGTCGAATTTACTTGTCTCCGAATCTACTCGTCACTAGGCTTAATCATAAATTACCATTTCCCGGTTCTGTATTTTATTTATTAACGCATTTTTAATAATAGGGGAGATCGGGGCAACTTCGGCATGCGGGGCAAGATTGTCAAGCACTTTTTTTAAAAAACAAATTTAAAAAAAACTTTCATTATACGTTAGGCACTTGATTTTCATTGGTCTCTTGTTGAGTGTAGTGTTTTTATTGTTCTCCAACAAGCGTAGTTGAATTATCAAGCAAATTTCCATTTTCGTTCAATTCCATATAATATTTTTTTTCCATTTATATTGAATTGGCAGGTTTTGTTATAATTCCATGATAACGAAAGTTACTTTTCCT
>NW_019384689.1:552434-558429 GCF_000671375.1 Centruroides sculpturatus | reverse complement strand
AAAGTATTCTTAAAGTTGTCTGAAAAATTCTAAAATCTAACAAACGAAATTCACTTAAAATTTGCTTAAACAATTTATGATATTCTTTAAAAATGTTAAAAATTAATGTTGAAAATATTATTTTAAATAAACTTGTTTTGAAAGTTAGACATTAACATTTCAATGTTTCAAGATATGTTAAAATGTAGTGTCAAAATTACTGTTTTTTTATAGTTCTTGCATGTAAATTAAGATTTTCAGTTAGAAGAAAAGTCATAGACTGTCATTGAACAGCCGACAATCACCATGGATCATTAAGATTTATAAAGCGGCATCAGCTTATTGTCTGGGATATCCGAAACGAATCCTGGCAAACTATTCTCAAGAAAGTTTTCATAGAAATCTGTATTGGATATGTGGAACCACGTTCCTCACTACTCTATTGTAAGCTTGATCGACACACGGTAAGTATGGAATAAAGGGCCTTTTAGTATCCACGGGGCAGAAAGACCCGAATATTAAAAAAAAAATTCATGCAGCTTTATAAAAAGAAGGAAGATGTGTAGAAAACGATTCTCTTAATCAAAATTCTCTCGGTTTGAAACGGAATTAGACATTTACGAAAAAATATTATACGAGTTCAAAGGTAGATAAACAAATAAACTTTACTAACTAATGTAATATGTAATATTAGAAATCATGATAGCAGAAATCAATTAAATATGCTTTATCAAAATAGAGAAAATTCATCTTGATAACAAAAAAGTTAGGTTGTTGAAGATGACAACGATGATAACAACCAAATCAAGTTAAACTTGATCGAAATATAACTCTCATTTTTTATCAGTTAATAAAAATCCAGCAACGAGTTACTGAACTTTCCCGAAAACTTTTAAAACTGCGTATGTGGCACCATCTGTTATGATGCTTCATTATTAAAAACGTTTTACATTTTTATTTATTATAAAATGGCAAAAATTTGTAAATGATAATAATGAGGAAATTCGTCATTAAGTTCTACCCTACTCGAGATAGAAAACTCGACGCCCTTTATCTTTCTACTACATTGAACTTTAACAACCAAAATTTAATAACATCAATCCTCCTAATACACAAACCACCTTACAAAATTTCTAAAAGTTTCGACGAAAACCATAAGACTTTCAAAGAGGATGAACAAATTTGACACACATACACACTAACATCCATACATACAGAAAAACTTACGAACTTTTTTACTTCTGGACGTTTCATGATCCCCTGAGTCCAAAAATTGTAAAATTCTTGGGGAGCGGGTCATTTTTTGACCGATCGCCATACTTTCTCTCTTAAACATAACAGAGCAGGAAAGGTAATAAATAAAGTTCTTCCATATTTTAATAAGGCACATTTTTAAAATTTTACATAATCATTATGAAAATAGACAAATTTGGTTTGAATATATAGACTACATATTTATATTTAATTGATTGATTATCGCGAGGCATCATACATAACGTAACTATAGTTATCGCTATTTTGGACCTAATGAAATCGATTAGTGTGATGGGAAACGTTGTACAGAATCATATTACCTTTGATAAGTTAGGTTGAACTGAGATCGCCACTTATGTTTAATTGAATACAACAATTCGCCACAACGTTTAGCTATCATCTCACGGCGCGGTAATATGATGGATAAGTTTTCATATTTATGAAAATTTCAAGAACATTTAATGACTTTTTTTATAACCTTCAAAGTTATAATTGAATAAAATCGACCGTGCTATTTCAAAGAATTTTTTTTAATTCTTATGAAGTTTTTGAAACTATGGAACTTTGAATAAATCAAACATTACAGCAGTATCCATAATTTCACCGATACATTATTTGAATAATATTATGGTGTAAATGCACGAATATTTTTTATTTGAAACGCAATTATTGTTGTGAAAATGTAATTTTAAAGTAATCATATTTAAATATATCAATATGAGTAATACTCTACAATATATAAATGGGTCTTAATTTGATTACGATCTACAATTCAGTAACTTTCATTCAACTATGATGATTGCACGCGCTACTCTACTAGTTATCATCGTGCAGGTGATGATTTATTATGGAACAGGCGCTGAATCTCGCAAACTTCAACAATCCAAAACGCAATTTTCTGCTGTGAATAAACTTAATGAACCAAAATATCTTCCACATTTTTCAGAAAATGTTCTTGACGTTTCTGGTAAGTAAATGTGAATAAATGATTGTTCATTACTCAATTTAATTGTCTTAATTATTATAACGTTTATTTTTAGATTCATCGAATGCTACTGAAAAATTAAACTCAGTCTCATCTAGTTTCAACGACGATAAGAATGGTAAACATAAGAATTATTTAAGTATTATTAGCAAATAGTTAAATTAAACGCTAATTAATAATATAAATCGGTTTGATTCAGTTATAAATCTGTGTATTATATGAGCTATTCTACGATATATTTAGTCTTTCTTTGTCGAATTTTGTCTAGAGAGATAATCATATCATAGTCAATTTTCTCCCTATTTCTGGCCAGTTTCTCCTCACGGGTACTAAAAAAGCCCTTTTCTATAATCATTATGAATTCACCAGGCCCACTATGGGGACGATCGATGTGGAGAGACAGGTTCCGACATATTCGAGGCAGCCCATGGAGAATAAATAATTTCTGGCAGTTATTAGCACCTGTATCCGATCCAGTTTCTCCAGTGGCTGAAGGCTGAATTTTTAACCGCCTCCGCCATTAGGCCAAACACATTGAATACTAAAACCAAATTATGAAAGCTGTTATATTATAGGATTACAAGGATATTGTTAAGCAGGAATGTGCATATATAACATTATAAATTCAAAGACGCAAAACGTGTCCATTAAGTTAATTTCCTCTTAAGAACAAGAACAGAAATTAGTTGTCAAGTTTATGCCCATTGATTTGATCAGAAAGCAATCATAATAAATTTATTTTATACAAGGTGTGGCAGAAAAGTAATGAGACTAATTTTTTCTCGATAAAAACATAAAGTTATTTTAAATCACAAATATATGTCGGTTAACTGACATTTGTGCTACCCTACTGCAACCGTTTTTAAGTATTTATTTCTCTAAAATTATGTTTATGAATTACACATTATTTAATTTCTTTTTTCAATTTACTCGTTTATAGATCCTAGATATAAGAGAGAGACATTCAACATGAGAACTAAGAGATATCATCTACCTAATATAGGTACGGATATCAGATATATAAAACCACCCAATAATAGTAAGAAATATTTTTTTGTTATCCCTAAATATACTTAAATTAACCGAAGTAATCTTTTCAAGTGATTTAATATTTTATTTAAAAGTTTAATATAAACTGTTCATGTTTCGTAGTTCTCTTCAACAAAGCTGGAATTGATGATGATGAGGATGAAGCTTTCTATGTATGGGAGGATCACAGCAAACCTAAAATCAATCCTCTCAGTAATCGGCCTTCGGGCCTTAGAGGTTCCTTGGCTAAAGAGATGTTAAAAGCTACAATTGATCAAACGAGAGCACTGGTAGAAATTTTAGAAAAAATTTCAGAAATAGTTTGATAAATCATAAAATGTATATAAAATATTATATTGTCTTTTAACGTCTTGATTATAACTGCTTTGCATAATTTACATAATTAATATGTAATAAAATATTTTCAATAAACATTTTCTCATATGTAATAAGTTAAACGATTTTTTCTGCAGAAACTACATTAAAATGTATTTTATCAAACAATATCAATATATTTAATATGACAGTAGAACCCCGATTGTCCGAAGCAAATTTGAAAGCGAATACAGTCGACCCCCCTATAAGATATAGATACGTTCCAATTTATTAGGAATCCGGCTACGTGTCATTTATTAGGAACAGCCCGACACGTGTCAAGTTTACGGACTACGGCTGATTGAAAGGTTTTCTTCCATAAAATTAATCGATTCTACACTAATCCGACTCAACATTTCCAAAATACGTATATTTTTTCGTAGTTTTATAGGAATCGTAATCCACGAGTTGTAAATTACAACGTTTAAGATATTTACAATGTAGGTTTCACACACACACACACACACAAAATAAATTAGAGTTCAAATAGTCTATTAATTTTGAACAGGTCCGTCGAAAAGAATCTTGCGACGTAATTATAGGGGGGTCGACTGTACTACTACTCTTATAGGGTAATTCATAAAAGACAGTTTAAGACATTAAAAAGAGGCTTAAAGTGCTACATAGGAATCTTTTATATTTATAACTTTTAAACCAAATAGAAACATGTGAGATGTAAAAACTTGGGCTAAGTAAAAAATTATGAAAATTTGAATGGGTAAAAGTTTTTACTTACGAGTAAAGATAAGGTTGACGTTTCGAAGCGAAATGGAGAAAACATTAAAACAGGTAAATCTTGTGGGTAAGCCTTCAAAACGCTTAGCTTATAGTCAAATTCCACAACGGTCAATTTTCCAAAAAATTTTATTTAAATTTAATTAACTTACGATATTTCACGAGTTGTAAATTACAACGTTTAAGATATTTACAATGTAGGTTTCACACACACACACACATACACAAAATAAATTAGAGTTCAAATAGTCCATTAATTTTGAACAGGTCCGTCGAAAGGAATCTTGCGACACAAACCCTTGAGTAGTAGTAGTAGTAGATGTAACTTTTTCCGGTGTTCTTAGAAGAAACAGCGAGACGAAAGCAACCTTGCTTGGAGCTTAACGCTAAACAACATTCTGATTGGAGTTCTGTTAACCAACTCAACTTTACTGATCAACAACTTTGACCAACTTTAAGTTTTTTTTAGTCGAAGTTAAACGAACTCTAAGCGAAACTTCCTTAACCTGAAGTTCCTGCCGAACTCAACTTTAAGTTTCCTTGGCCGAGCTTGAACGAACTCAAGNAACACATAAACATATGCACACAGAAATGTAAAGTTCATTTTTTGTTGTAAGGTCCGGACTTTATTGAAATTCTTATTCTTTTGCAATAAAGTCGTAAAGTTTTATTTGTTGCTTTTACTTTCCTTAAGCAAATGTCGGTATCATTTTCTTAGGTAGTTTTCTTAGGTAGTGTGCAAAACTTCAAATTTTTCTATAAAAGTGTTACCGAAATATAAGCAATTGAAAAGAACAAAATTCGCCAAAAACGGTACATTTTCGTCTTTTCATCCATCACTGTAGACGCGTCTAGAAAAAAAAATGTTTCGGTCTAGAAAGTTTAAATTTTAAACTTAAAAGTCGTCATCAATGAAGTACTTGCGAAACTTCCGGATTGATAAGTCAAAGTTCACGGGGTTTCCCATAGGTCTATTTTACTTTTTTTCATTTAATTTTATACTTATAAGGATAAAATTGCACGAAAACGAACGATTTTCATTCAAAATGTCATCCAGAATAAAAAAAGCTCAAATTTATGTATATAAAAGCTTGTATATTCAAACAAAATCATCTGATATGTAAAATAATGACTCCAAGTAAAATATGACAATTTGGATGGTAGTCAAAGTTCTTTTTATTACTTTTTCTTTGGTAAAGATAAGTGTCGGGATAGAATCGTGCAGAAACACGATTCCCGACTTTTTCTCTATTTCAAACGAGCAACGGTCGAAGCCATAAAAACTCCGATGGCAAACAACCAGTAGATTTGAATGCATGATAGCTGATTAGCCGCCGATCATCGGAAAACCGCCGGACCTCAGAGAGAGCAAGGAAGCGCTGATTGGGCAATCAATCACGCTGTTCAACCCATATAAAAAGGTTGAAGTCAGGGCCGGATCATCGCATAGACAAATGAGACAAATGTCTAGGGCCCGGTCAAACTCTATTTTGAAAAGATTTGTAAATAAGATAGATTACTTTTCTGTTGGACAACTGTATAATACTGGTAAAACTGGTAAAATATTATATTATTTAAATATTAACCAAAAAGGTTAAATTAAACAAGTAAAACGGCAAAACCGTATTTGGGACACGA
>NW_019384689.1:535787-552150 GCF_000671375.1 Centruroides sculpturatus | reverse complement strand
ATCTCAGTTCAACCTAACTTATCAAGGATAATATGATTCTGTACAACGTTTCCCATCACAATAATCGATTTCATTAGGTCCAAAATAGCGATAACTGTAGTTACGTTATGTATGATGTCTCGCGATAATGAATCAATTAAGTATAATTATGTATTCTATATATTCAAACCAAATTTGTCTATTTTCATAATGATTATGTAAAATTTTAAAAATGTGCCCTATTAAAATATGGAAGAACTTTATTTATTACCTTTCCTGCTCTGTTATGTTTAAGAGAGAAAGTATGGCGATCGGTCAAAAAATGACCCGCTCCCCAAGAATTTTACAATTTTTGGACTCAGGGGATCATGAAACGTCCAGAAGTAAAAAAGTTCGTAAGTTTTTCTGTATGTATGGATGTTAGTGTGTATGTGTGTCAAATTTGTTCATCCTCTTTGAAAGTCTTATGGTTTTCGTCGAAACTTTTAGAAATTTTGTAAGGTGGTTTGTGTATTAGGAGGATTGATGTTATTAAATTTTGGTTGTTAAAGTTCAATGTAGTAGAAAGATAAAGGGCGTCGAGTTTTCTATCTCGAGTAGGGTAGAACTTAATGACGAATTTCCTTATTATTACCATTTACAAATTTTTGCCATTTTATAATAAATAAAAATGTAAAACGTTTTTAATAATGAAACATCGTAATAAATGGCGCCACATACGCAGTTTTAAATGTTTTCGGGAAAGTTCAGCAACTCGTTGCTGGATTTTTATTAACTGATAAAAAATGAGAGTTATATTTCGATCAAGTTTAACTTGATTTGGTCGTTATCATTGTTGTCATCTTCAACAACCTAACTTTTTTGTTATCAAGATGAATTTTCTCTATTTTGATAAAGAATATTAAACTGATTTCTGTTATCATGATTTCTAATATTACATTAGTTAGTAAAGTTTATTTGTTTATCTACCTTTGAATTCGTATAATTTTTTTTGTATTTGTCTAATTCCGTTTCAAACCGACAGAATTTTGATTTTGAGAATCGTTTTCTACACATCTTCCTTCTTTTCATAAAGCTGCATGAATTTTTTTTTAATATTCGGGTCTTTCTGCCCCGTGGATACTAAAAGGCCCTTTATTCCATACTTATCGTGTGTCGATCAAGCTTACAATAGAGTAGTGAGGAGTGTGGTTCCACATGTCCAATACCGTTTTCTATGTAAACATTCTGGAGAATAGTTCGTTAGGATTCGTTTCGGATATCCCAGACAATAAGCTGATGCCGCTTTATAAATCTTAATGATCCAATGTGATTGTCGACTGTTCAATGACAGTCTATGACTTTTCTTCTAACTGAAAATATTAATTTATATGCAAGAACTATAAAAAACAGTAATTTTGACACTACATTTTAACATTTCTTGAAACATTGAAACGTTAATGTCAAACTTTCAAAACAAGTTTATTTAAAATAATATTTTCAACATTTATTTTTAACTTTTTTAAAGAATATCATAAATTGTTTAAGCAAATTTTAAGTGAATTTCGTTTGTTAGATTTTAGAATTTTTCAGACAACTTTAAGAATACTTTTAAAAATATTTTCAATTGAAAAATAAAGATAGTAACTTTAGTTAGAATAATCGAAATTTTTGAAATTATTTTAGTATTAAGAGAATTCAAAATCTTATTAATAGTTATATTTTTTACTTTAAGCCGCTGATCTATAATATTTATAATACAGTTGTACTGTATCTTAAATAGTATATATCAGGGTTTAGTAGTGTCAAGAATCAATTTCAAACTGTACNTTTAAGAATACTTTTAAAAATATTTTCAATTGAAATATAAAGATAGTAACTTTAGTTAGAATAATGGAAATTTTATAAATTATTTTAGTATTAAGAGAATTCAAAATCTTATTAATTCTTATATGTTTTACTTTAAGCCGCCGATACAGGTATACTCGAAACGACGTAAACGATTTACGTCGTTTCGAGTTACGTCGTTCCCGATTATACGTCGTTTGTCAAAAAAATGTATATGGAAAAATAAAAATCAAGTTTAAGTCATTTTATTCGACTTTACGCGATGTCCAGATCCCATCGATTCGTCTTTTGTTTGAGCACCAGGCAACTCTTGATTATTCACTCCCCCACACTATTGTTCAGCTTACATGTTCGGACGTGTCGCGCGGAATCGACGCATAGCTACAATTTATTTTGTGTTATTTATTTCTGTGTATTTTATATCTACGGAGACTTGAGAGATTCTATGTAGTGATTTCTTATAACCGTGAATAAATCAAAAGACGAGATAAGATTAACGAGAACATTTATTAGCTTACATACCTCCAACTTGGATTTTACACAAATTGCGAAATTATACCCCGACTTACGCGAATTCGACTTACGCGGTTATCGCTCGGTCCCACCTATCGCGTAAGTTCGGGGTATAACTGTACATACATTTACAAGTATGTACTGTATTTACAGTACATGCATTCGTAAATTTAGATTACTTTTTTCTGTACTATATTAAAAACTAAAATTTATTTGTTTGTAAGCTTAAAATAGATCCTTATTAACCATATATTATTAAAATGCATTAATAAATAAAATACAGAACCGGGAAATGGTAATTTAGATTAAGCCTAGTGACGAGTAGATTCGGAGACAAGTAAATTCGACTTACGTCGTTTTTCGACTTACGTCGCTTCTTTTGGAACCAATTACAGACGTAAGGCAAGGTATAACTGTATTTTTAATACAGTTGTACTGTGTCTTAAATATTATAGATCAGGGTTTAGTAGTGTCAAGAATCAATTTTATACAGTACGATAAAGTTTTGTTCGGTATATAAAAATTGAGACCAGATGTGGAAACTTTGAAGTTCGAGGTTTAGATTAACTATATACGAACATCTGATGTAAACCGGAAGTCATGTTATTTCAATTCCAATATTTTCCTCTGAAAACTGTTAGGTAGATGACCAGCACGACTCTACTGTTGTAGAAAAAGTATGATGTACAGGAGCAAGCTCTACTAATTTGAGGAAATATGATTAATAATTGCAGTTTGGCACTGAGACAATGTTACAATAAATAATTGCCTGTTTTAGTATTCAATATTTACGTATTATATTAATTGATTTTATGTTTTAATTTATTATTTACGGCATGCAATTATGTTATTTTTACCTGAAATTATGTGTATTCGCTGTTTTAAGTTAATCAAAATGAGTGCTGTTTAGGATTTGGGAATGGAGTAATTCACTTCCATTATTTCTAATTTGGAAAGCTTGTTAGGACTTTAAATAAATCGGCGTTTAAACGGCCTCCTGGAAGGAACTGAATCTGAAGAGCGAGTCGTCACTGTTCTATTACATACATATAAATAAATTCATATAATAATTTGTGCTTTTTGGGCCAAGTTTAGTAGCATAGAGACCTATAAATATTTTAATCTGTTTCTTGTAGGCCAATTTTTCAATCCGAAAACCCAGTCGTATTTTATGAGATAAGAGAAAAAAGGGTAATCCACACAAAAATATGTTACTGTAAAAGTAAAGTCATATTGACCACATTAGAGATGTTCTTTGTTCTCTTATATTGATAGTATGAAGTTCGATTTAAACCAACAGATGTTAACCTGTGGTCCGTGGACCTTTGATGGTCCGCGAGACAATTTTGGTGGTTCATGGAGAAATTTGGACATTCATCAACTCAAGGTTACGCAAAATATTTTGAAATAAATGCAAAATGTTCGGTTATTTTTTTATTCATTGGGTTTTTTTATTCCAATCTAGAACCAAATACGAAATTACTGTTATCAAATAATAATAATATCAATACATCTACATATAATGTGAATGCAATTGTCATCCTTGGTAGAAAAGAATCAAGAATAAACTTATTTCAAAAAGCAGTAAC
Source organism: Centruroides sculpturatus (assembly GCF_000671375.1). Lineage (NCBI taxonomy): Eukaryota > Metazoa > Arthropoda > Arachnida > Scorpiones > Buthidae > Centruroides > Centruroides sculpturatus. The sequence goes on along the minus strand of NW_019384689.1, from coordinate 548,242 downwards.
AAATTTCGCACTAATTTGTAATTATTAAACAATTGAATTTCATATTAATAAAGTAAAATGGAACTTTTATGGTGATTATTGTTTAGATGTTTCGTATCGTTTAGAAAAATATATGATTGTGATCCGCGAAATTCAAAATTATGATTTTTAATGGTCCGTGAGGTCAAAAAGGTTGGAGACTTATGATCTAAACGAACGAGTTACGCATATTACAGTTCAGATAGAATTTTCACTTTGAATTTCGAAGTAGTCGTATTACGAACTAATACGAATTCTTTAACCTGTAAATTTCTATATTCTCGGCCGGAACAAAATTACAGTTACGAACTAACGGGCTTTATAGTTAAATATATAATCTAATTAGTTTTCTTCGGTTTTACAAAATATTTAGCCTAAATTTAAACTGCTTATACAAAGATAATTAGTATTGAATCATACCATAAATATTTCTTTGAAATTAGATCTATGTTTTATGTTCTGTGCAATGTTTTCTCTATAGATATCGAGATTATATTATGAAAAAAATATATGGATACCGCATTCCTAAAGAATATAAAACTATAACTCTTGTGCTTTTGTCGAAAATTTCTGAAATTTTGCAGGAACGTTTGCATGTTAGGGGGATTGATGCTGTTAAATTTTGATGGTTAAAGGTCGAGGAGGTGGGGAGATAATCAGAGTTGTGTGTATCTCCAGTAAGGTTAGATTTAATGACGATTTCACTTACTAACATTTACATTTTTTTTATAAAATTCGTCCCTACCCTCAAAATTAAGATTTTTGCCTTTTATAATAGTTAAAAATATAAAAAGTTTTTGAATAAAATATGATAACAGATGGTGCTACCAAATGTTGCCATGAAAGTTAAGCAACCTGTTGCTGGATTTTCTTAGTTTATTTTTAAGTATTTTACTGATCTGTGATATCTGCAATATCTGTGTAAAATTTTCTTATTACTTCTGAATTAATATAACTAATAAATTCAATTTTAACCATGAGAAATATGTAAATGTTATTTATTTTTCTAGAAAACTCAAATTATTTAAAATTTTTATTCACTTTTACACAAGTGAGCAAATTCTGATCATTTCATAAAAATATTCTAAATATTATCTGCAAATATTTTTTATATTTACTGTTTGCTTCAGTTCTGTTCGCTTTGTCTGAATTAAAGCCAAAATTTAAATAATTAATTAATTAATCTTTGCCGTATTTGTCTTACTTCATAAAATAATTTATTTATTAAATATTTTGAGAAAATTTAATAAATAAATTATTAAATAAACTAGATNATTCGCGTAAGTCGGGGTATAATTTCGCAATTTGTGTAAAATCCAAGTTGGAGGTATGTAAGCTAATAAATGTTCTCGTTAATCTTATCTCGTCTTTTGATTTATTCACGGTTATAAGAAATCACTACATAGAATCTCTCAAGTCTCCGTAGATATAAAATACACAGAAATAAATAACACAAAATAAATTGTAGCTATGCGTCGATTCCGCGCGACACGTCCGAACATGTAAGCTGAACAATAGTGTGGGGGAGTGAATAATCAAGAGTTGCCTGGTGCTCAAACAAAAGACGAATCGATGGGATCTGGACATCGCGTAAAGTCGAATAAAATGACTTAAACTTGATTTTTATTTTTCCATATACATTTTTTTGACAAACGACGTATAATCGGGAACGACGTAACTCGAAACGACGTAAATCGTTTACGTCGTTTCGAGTATACCTGTATCGGCGGCTTAAAGTAAAACATATAAGAATTAATAAGATTTTGAATTCTCTTAATACTAAAATAATTTATAAAATTTCGATTATTCTAACTAAAGTTACTATCTTTATATTTCAATTGAAAATATTTTTAAAAGTATTCTTAAAGTTGTCTGAAAAATTCTAAAATCTAACAAACGAAATTCACTTAAAATTTGCTTAATCAATTTATGATATTCTTTAAAAAAGTTAAAAATAAATGTTGAAAATATTATTTTAAATAAACTTGTTTTGAAAGTTAGACATTAACATTTCAATGTTTCAAGATATGTTAAAATGTAGTGTCAAAATTACTGTTTTTTTATAGTTCTTGCATGTAAATTAAGATTTTCAGTTAGAAGAAAAGTCATAGACTGTCATTGAACAGCCGACAATCACCATGGATCATTAAGATTTATAAAGCGGCATCAGCTTATTGTCTGGGATATCCGAAACGAATTCTGGCGAACTAATCTCCAGAAAGTTTTCATAGAAAACGGTATTAGATATGTCGAACCACGTTCCTCATTACTCTATTGTAAGCTTGATCGACACACGCTAAGTATGGAATAAAGAGCCTTTTAGTGTCCACAGGGCAGAAAGACCCGAATTTAAAAAAAAAATTCATGCAGCTTTATAAAAAGAAGGAAGATGTGTAGAAAACAATGCTCTTTAAATCAAAATTTTGCCAGTTTGAAATGGAATTAGGCAAAAACGAAAAAAATTATACGAGTTTAAAGATAAACTGATAAACTTTACTAAACACCAAGGAAATTAATATTAGAAATCATGATAGCAGAAATCAGTTTAATATTCTTTATCAAAATAGAGAAAATTCATCTTGATAACAAAAAAGTTAAGTTGTTGAAGATGATAACGATGATAACAACCAAATCAAGTTAAACTTGATCGAAATATAATTCTCATTATTTGTTATCAATTAAAAAAATCCAGCAACGAGTTGCTGAACTTTCCCGGAAACATTTAAAACTGCGTATGTGGCACCATCTGTTATAATGCTTCATTATTAAAAACGTTTTACATTTTTATTTATCATAAAATGGCGAAAATTTGTAAATGATAATAATGAGGAAATTCGTCATTAAGTTCTACCCTACTCGAGATTTGATACTCGACGCTCTTTATCTTTCTACTACATTAAACTTTAACAACCAAAATTTAATAACATCAATCCTCCTAATACAAAAACCACCTTACAAAATTTCAAAAAGTTTCGACGAAAACCATAAGACTTTCAAAGAGGATGAACAAATTTGACACACATACACACTAACATCCATATATACAGAAAAACCTACGAACTTTTTTATTTCTGGACGTTTCAAGATCCCATGAGTCCGAAAATTGTAAAATTCTTGGGGTGAGTCATTTTTTGACCGATCGCCATACTTTTTCTCTTAAATATAACAGAGCAGGAAAGGTAATAAATGAAGTTCTTCCATATTTTAATATAGCATATTTTTAAAATTTTACATAATCATTATGAAAATAGACAAATTTGGTTTGAATATATAGAATACATAATTATACTTAATTGATTCATTATCGCGAGACATCATACATAACGTAACTATAGTTATCGCTATTTTGGACCTAATGAAATCGATTATTGTGATGGGAAACGTTGTACAGAATCATATTATCCTTGATAAGTTAGGTTGAACTGAGATTGCCACTTCTGTTTAATTGAAAACAACAATTCTCTACAACGTTCAGCTATTATCTTACGGCGCGTAATATGATGGATAAGTTTTCATATTTATGAAAATTTCAAGAACATCTAATGACTTGTTTTATAACCTTCAAAGTTATAATTGAATAAAATCGGCCGTGTTATTTCAAAGAATTTTTTTTAAATTCTTATGAAGTTTATGAAACTATGGAACTTTGAATAAATCAAACATTACAGCAGTATCCATAATTTCACCGATACATTATTTGAATAATATTATCGTGTAAATGCACGAATATTTTTTATTTGATACGCAATTATTGTTGTGAAAATGTAATTTTAAAGTAATCATATTTAAATATATCAATATGAGTAATACTCTACAATATATAAATGGATCTAAATTTGATTACGAGCTACAATTCAGTAACTTTCATTCAACCATGATGATTGCACGCGCTACTCTACTAGTTATCATCGTGCAGGTGATGATTTATTACGGAACAGGCGCTGAATCTCGCAAACTTCAACAATCCAAAACGCAATTTTCTGCTGTGAATAAACTTAATGAACCAAAATATATTCCACATTTTTCAGAAAATGTTCTTGACGTTTCTGGTAAGTAAATGTGAATAAATGATTGTTCATTACTCAATTTAATTGTCTTAATTATTATAACGTTTATTTTTAGATTCATCGAATGCTACTGAAAAATTAAACTCAGTCTCATCTAGTTTCAACGACGATAAGAATGGTAAACATAAGAATTATTTAAGTATTATTAGCAAATAGTTAAATTAAACGCTAATTAATAATATAAATCGGTTTGATTCAGTTATAAATCTGTGTATTATATGAGCTATTCTACGATATATTTAGTCTTTCTTTGTCGAATTTTGTCTAGAGAGATAATCATATCATAGTCAATTTTCTCCCTATTTCTGGCCAGTTTCTCCTCACGGGTACTAAAAAAGCCCTTTTCTATAATCATTATGAATTCACCAGGCCCACTATGGGGACGGTCGATGTGGAGAGACAGGTTCCGACATATTCGAGGCTGCCCATGGAGAATAAATAATTTCTGGCAGTTATTAGCACCTGTATCCGATCCAGTTTCTCCAGTGGCTGAAGGCTGAATTTTTAACCGCCTCCGCCATTAGGCCAAACACATTGAATACTAAAACCAAATTATGAAAGCTGTTATATTATAGGATTACAAGGATTTTGTTAAGCAGGAATGTGCATATATAACATTATAAATTCAAAGACGCAAAACGTGTCCATTAAGTTAATTTCCTCTTAAGAACAAGAACAGAAATTAGTTGTCAAGTTTATGCCCATTGATTTGATCAGAAAGCAATCATAATAAATTTATTTTATACAAGGTGTGGCAGAAAAGTAATGAGACTAATTTTTTCTCGATAAAAACATAAAGTTATTTTAAATCACAAATATATGTCGGTTAACTGACATTTGTGCTACCCTACTGCAACCGTTTTTAAGTATTTATTTCTCTAAAATTATGTTTATGAATTACACATTATTTAATTTCTTTTTTCAATTTACTCGTTTATAGATCCTAGATATAAGAGAGAGACATTCAACATGAGAACTAAGAGATATCATCTACCTAATATAGGTACGGATAACAGATATATAATACCACCCAATAATAGTAAGAACTATTTTTTTGTTATCCCTAAATATACTTAAATTAACCGAAGTAATCTTTTCAAGTGATTTAATATTTTATTTAAAAGTTTAATATAAACTGTTCATGTTTCGTAGTTTTCTTCAACAAAGCTGGAATTGATGATGATGAGGATGAAGATTACAATGAATGGGAGGATCACAGCAAACCTAAAATTATTCCTTTCAGTAATCGGCCTTCGGGCCTTAGAGGTTCCTTGGCTAAAGAGATGTTAAAAGCTACAATTGATCAAACGAGAGCACTGGTAGAAATTTTAGAAAAAATTTCAGAAATAGTTTGATAAATCATAAAATGTATATTATTATATTGTCTTTTAACGTCTTGATTATAACTGCTTTACATAATTTACATAATTAATATGTAATAAAATATTTTCAATAAATATTTCCTCATATGTAATAAGTTAAACGATTTCTTCTGCAGAAACTACATTAAAATGTATTTTATCAAACAATATTAATATATTTAATATGACAGTAGAACCCCGATTGTCCGAAGCAAATTTGAAAGCGAATACTACTACTCTTATAGGGTAATTCATAAAAGACAGTTTAAGACATTAAAAAGAGGCTTAAAGTGCTACATAGGAATCTGTTATATTTATAACTTTTAAACCAAATAGAAACATGTGAGATGTAAAAACTTGGGCTAAGTAAAAAATTATGAAAATTTGGATAAGAGTCAAAGTTTTTACTTACGAGTAACTTCCCTATGAAACGGGTTCATATAACGCGGATTCGTATATAATGGCGAAAAAATTGCGACCGTATTCGTATAAACACGCTAAAAGAGACTCCTATATTACGGTAAAACGTCATCGCCGACTCGTGTCGCGACAGGATTGGTCGAATCTAGACGAATAGTGGATATTGCCCAAACCGTTGAGTTTAAACGAGCAGCGGACCTATTAAGAACCATTAATTATTTAACGGCCATAAAAATTATGTTTATATTAATGAAGTCTGTAAAGTTCAGCGAATTTTTCGCAGAAAAATAACTTATCAGAAAACTCGCGCCCGCCGTTCCATGTGCCGCTCCTTTACGAAAACAAGCTTAAGTAATTTCGTTGTCGAACGGTGCACACTCGGTAAGTAATTTTACAATTTTTTGTCTATAGCATTGTTTATATGGATCATTTCCAAAAAAATTATACGTGTTTTGGAAATTTTGAGTCAAATTAGTCTAGAATTTTATGGAAGAAAATCTTTCAAACAGTCGTGGTCCGTAAACTGCACACGTGCCGGGCTGTGATTGGCTGATGTATTTAAGGACTCGTACAACATGAATTTCATAAAAAACGGAACGTATCTGCCGTGTTATAGGAGGGTCGACTGTATACGAACATTTGATGTAAACCGGAAGTTTTGTTATTTCAATTCAAATATGTTCCCCTGAAAGCTGTTAGGTAGATGACCAGCACGACTCTACTGTTGTAGGAAAAGTATGATGTACAGGGCAAGCCACTACTAATTTGTAGAAATATGGTTAATAATTGCAGCCTGGCACTGCGACGATGTCACAATAAATAATTGCCCGTTTTACTATACAATATTTACGTATTTTATTTTTTGTTTTTATGTTTTAATTTCTTATTTATGGCATTTAATTTTGTTATTTTTATTTTAAATTATGTGTATTCGTTGTTTTATGTTATCAAAATGAGTGCTGTTTATGGTTTGGGAATGAATTAGTTCACTTTCCATTCTTTCTAATTTGGAAAGCTGGTTAGGACTTCGAACAAATCGGCGTTTAAGCGGCCTCCTTGAAGGAATTAAATCTGAAGAACGAGTCGTCACTGTTCTATTACATACATATAAATAAATTCATATAATGATTTGTGCGATAAAGTTATGTTCGGAAGAACATAAATTATTTTTAAATTGGCCCGAAAAGTAGTAAGTCGCCCAAGTTTGGTAGCGTAGAGACCTACAAATATTTTAATCTGTTTATTGTAGGCCAATTTTTCAATCCGAAAACTCAGTCGTATTTTATGAGATAAGAGAAAAAGTGAGTAGTCCACCCAAAAATATGTTACTGTAAAAGTAAAGTCATATTGACCACATTAGAGTTGTTCTTGGTTTTCTTATATTGATAGTATGAAGGCGTTTCGATTTAAACCAACGGATGTTAATCTGTGGTCCGTAGACCTTTGATGGTCCGCGAGACAATTTTGTCGGTGAATAGAGAAATTTGGACATTCATTAACTCAAGGTTACTCAAAGTATTTTGAAATAAATGCAAAATGTTCGGTTAATTTTTTTTATTCATTGGGTTTTTTTTTATTCCAATCTAGAAGCAAACACGAAATGACTGTTAAAGCTTAAAGTTGTTAAAGCTGTGAAAAGCTTAAAAATATCTGAAAATTGTATTCATAAATAATAAATAAATAGTCCAATTATTTGTTAATTAGACAAATAATTATTAAATGTACAATTGCAGTTACTAACTTTAAAATTAGATGGCCTCAGAACCTATTTAGATTTGCCAGATTATTGGTTATAGCTACAGGGCAGCGGTCACGAAATATGATTGAAGAATTTGTGCCGTTATGTTTCCAGAGGTGGTTCTGCACTGACATGATATGAAGATATAAGCGTTTTGGTTTAACGAAGAACGTTCGCTGTAATATAAAACGAAATTACAGAAAATACATTTGTGTTCATAGCCTAATATCGGAAGAGATAATTATTTACTGGCATTTAAATTACTATTTTTAAAAATAATTTTATATAATTAAAAACACAAATGAGTCTCCGTGTGAATTATAAAGTGGGCTTGATTAATTCATCAGGTTACGTCACAATCTCGTTAAACACATCCATCAATTTCTTCAAGTTTCCATTTAATCCGCTGTCTTGGCTTCTTCCTTTTGTCGAGTTCTGCCGGATATTTATTCTTATTCGATTTCCGTCACTGGTGACAGCGCCCGCTCAAGCATTTATGTCTCCCTGGACAATTTATGTCGCCCTTAAATTTATTTAGAGAAAAATATGTAATATAAAATGAACAATCAAGTAGTACAAGACAGTAAAAATTAAAATATATCTGTACCTAGTTACAAATTGTTAACTAGATGCATTTTTAATGATATTACAAAAACGTATTATTGTACAATCAAACAAAAAACCTATATGCTATAAAAACTAAACAAAAGTAAATCAACTATACTAAAATCAAAAGGAACTTTTTTCTCGCTTTTAGTTCTGCAAACTTTTTTATTAACTCTTAAGTTTACTCGATCGGCAGTTTCATGCGCAATGGCCAAAATGGCCAAACTATTAACATGATTTCGCGTGATAGTGGAACGTAAGAAGTTTTTAAATAATTTTTATTTAGAGAAACTCCTTTCCCCCCAGCTACAGTTATTGGTATGATCGGCAGTATTTATAAGGTGACACCAAGGTTTGGGACAAAATTTAACATTGTTACTTATGCTTTCCTTTATGTCCAAAAGCAATCTTTTATGGCTGTTTTCTTCAGAATTAAGAAATGCAAATATTTTCTTAGCTTTTAGGCAAAAATAATAAATACGAAATATAAATGTGGGGTTTAGACAAGTAACATGCCTAAACCATTAAGGCAATAAATTTACGAGGGGTTGAGTGGGAGAGTCAAGTGAGAGGAGAAGCGAGAAGGAGGGAGTGTCAAGTAAGGGACAGTAGTAAACAAGACGACGGTGAGTGACGACGCAAAAGTGGAAAGTCAAAAGGAGACAAAAGACGTTACGAAGGCGAAAGCATTGTTATTCTGTCAAGACGGTTACGACGGTTACGAACTCTGGAAGTTTATTGTCATTTCTATATTTCTCAATCTCAATAACTATTCCTACATAAATTGCGTGATAATTTTAGCTACAGAAAAAAAAATCGACAAATATAAATTCCGATTAATAAAGTATTTAACGTATAAATATTTTGTCACATTCGCAACCAAAATGCCGCCCTTTAGATTTATCGCCCCGGACAAATGTCCGGCCGGGTTGTCCGCCCCTAGAGCGGGCCCGGCTGGTGATCGTGATATAGTGACTCTAATCTTCGACGAAACCTTCGACGATCATTTCTTTCTCTCGAGATCGACCGTGAAGCCGCTGATTGCCGGGCGATTCTCCATTCATTCCCGCACTATCTGTATAGATCAACGAAGAGAATACGAAACCACGATTAGCTCCGGGCTATCGATTGGTGATCTTCCAAATACCTTTTGGTATTATCTTAAGAAATTCCCATCCTTCAAGGAACTAGAAAAGGAATCTTCTACTTATTCTGTATGCCAATAATTAATATCTCAATAAACGCTAGTTGTTTAATTGTGAAAGAGTTTTAACTTAATGTGTCTTGATTAGACCCAAATATTATTTCTCGCTCCTCTTTTCGTCCTAAACATAAATTAAGTTGAAAATCTGCAACATCACACAAGCAATTGTAAGCGGACTTCTTTTAGTTTTCTTTTTGAAAAAGTTTGGACGTTTATTAACCCAGATTTTTAATTTTTGATCAGGAGTCAACGCAGTGATTCCCCGCCAAGTAAAAAAGTCATTTACATACAGGAATTATATTTGCCGACTTTCGGGAGGGTCGATTTCTCCGCAGCCCAAACACCTGAAGTAATTCCGAATATCTTATTCAAAAGAAAATTGTCTTTTTAGGTTGTGTGCAAAATTTCAAGATTTTCTATAAAGCGGTTGCCGAAATATAAGCAATTGAAAAGTGCAAAAATCACAAAAAAACCTGTTTTTTTCCTTGTTTTTCTTCATCCGGCACTGCAGACGCTCATAGAGAAAAAACTACTGGATCTAGAAAACTCAAATTTTAAACTTAAGCCTTTCTCGTTTTCAGTGAGGTACTGATGAAACTTCCGGGTCGATAGGTCAAAGTTTATGGGGGTTTCCCATAGTGGTAATTCAGTTTTATAGCCAAATTTTATGCTTATATGGATAAAATTCATAGAAAGAAATTAATTTTATTCAAAGTGTTATTTATATTAACAAAATATTCAATTTATGCATATTAAAACGTAAAAGTTTTAATATGCATAAATTGCAACAATTTTTATAAACGCCGTATCGAAAGTGTCGGTCAGCGGCGCGTTCGATTAGCGATGCATTCGGTCGTCGTATTCCTTGTCTTATGGTTTGATGTAATAATTCAGTTAGTAAACAAAACACAATTCAAATCGAAACATAAAGATCTGCGATATAAAAAATTGAACCAACTAAAAACTTATGACAATTTAGAGAAGTCAAATTTTTTCTTAGTTATTCTTTGACATTTGGAAGCTTTACCCACAAGATTTTTACCGGCATTATTCTTTCTACATTTCGCTTCCAAGCGCCGAGCTTATCTTTACGAAAAAAAAAAACTCCTAAAAAAATTTCGACTATCGTCTAAATTGTCATAAATTTTTACTTGGAGAAATTTTTTTACATCTTAGATGTTTTTGTTTGAATTTAATAAATTACATTAAAATAAGAAAAAGTTTAGTCATTAACATAAATTTTATTTATTCAATTAAAGAATCGAGCAATTGGTTTAATAAGTAAAGTAGTCTCGGTACTGAACCCAGCATATATAATACGTTTTCTAGTCTTCTTGCTTCATCAGCATCTGCAAAAAATGAAGTCTTATTACTCGTATAATTTATTGTACTGAATTACTTGTAATTTCAATTATCATTTAATAACTCTAGAATTTACTAAAATATAAGAAACATTTGGAAATATGTTTGAAAATTGCTTGATTTAATTTTAAATTTAATTATTTAATATCTAGAATTTACTTCTTTGTTCCCTTTCCTTTAAAAAGTAGACCTACAAATGTTTGTCTAATTTATATTCTACAGAAGGCTTTGATTCAGAAATCAAAATTGTTTGACTGTTCACATGATGTCATTCATAAAAAAATTATGTTGTTATCTTTAATTTTGTCCGTTTCAGATGGATATAATCCGAATTAGGTTTAGTAGTTTAAGTAGCAGTGAGTAATGCTATCATTTAAACTAATCATGAAAAATAACGATACTCTGGAATAAATATAAATTCAGATCCCGGGCCACTTGACTGACAGATAAAATATAAATATGATTTTTAAAAGTATAAAACTGTAAATACAAATAAATAAAGTGAAAGAAAAAACGAAAGAAACATATTAACAAAACATGTGAACATGTTAAACAAAGGCAAAGAAAATGCGTTAAGAGATCGTGCTGGTATGATGATCCGAAATGAATAAACTAGTATAAGGCGAGATGAGAACTACCATGGTAGCACTACCTATACAATACATGAGCGAACTGTCAAGAGGGGTGTATGTAGGGAGCACTTTTTATGAAAACTGTACCCTATTTATGTATTATACATGTCCAGAAAATCAAGAAACCTCCGTGTGGTCAACCGGTTCATGAGGTACGAACTCGTGATCCAGAGTTCAGTGATTTTGTCCACTCGACCATTGGTTGCTATTTAAATACAGGGTGTATCGAAATTGGTGTCCATAAATGTAGGGATGTGTTCCTGACACTAAAACATTACAAAAGGTTCATATAAACATGGGTCCGAAAATCCTTCGTTAGGGAGTTATGAAATAAATTGTAGTGACCTTTGTAGTGACCCCCTGATTATGTAAATCACTTCAAACTTTCATTTTTATGCACTTTATTTCTTACAGTTGGTCAATCGTACTTACACTTCAACCAAGTAAATGAGTTACTTCATTTATTTGATGATGTACTGTACCTCTAGATGTCATCCAACGAATGTGATTTATGTACGATGGTGTTCCACTTCACTTTACTCTGCGAGTTCGCCAGTATCTCGATAACCAGTTTCCGAACAGATGATTGGTCGAGGGGATCCATTGCATGGCCTGCCCAATCGCCATATTTGAATCTTATAGATTTTTACCTCTGGGGACATGTAAAATGCTTGGTTTATTCATTTTCTGTACCTAATGTCGATGTTCTGAGGAAGTGTATCGAAAATGGCTTTGACCAAATTTGAAACACTCCAGGAATTTTCAACAAAGTACAGCAAAGCATTGAACACAGGCTCAGGGAATGCATCGAAGCAGTAGGAAGTCACATCGAGCATTTTTTGTAAATAAATGTTGTTAAATGCTCACATGTACAGTACCATTAGCAATAAACCCTATAACTCCCTAACGAAGGATTTTCGGACCCATGTTCATATGAACTTTTTGTAAAGTTTTGGTGTCAGGAACACATCCCTACATTTATGGACACCAATTCAGATACACTTTGTATATTTAATATATTATATATAATATTATATTATACATATA
>NW_019384689.1:516420-535766 GCF_000671375.1 Centruroides sculpturatus | reverse complement strand
TATTATATATACATATAATATTTAATATTATATGTAGTATATTATAATAATATATATATTATATATATTGGAGATAATTGAATACAAGAAGAGATAAAGGAAACATTTGCTTTTAACTTTTCTTGTATTCAATTAAACAGTTTATATTGTGTTCTAATAGGCAAAAAACTTGAGGAAAACAAAGAAACAAGCAGAAAAATATGTTTTGAGATCGTAACAGATAACTTGTTTAATTTTTGATGATGAATAAGAAGAATTTTTATAAAATGTTTACTAGACTACACGTGCAAAGCATATTTGTTAATTAAATAAGAGTTGCATACAATTGAAACAATTCATCGACAATAATAAACAATTAAATAATATTAATTAAATAAAATAACCCATTATACATACTTCGTTTTTTCTTTATATCATTGCTGCTCCACTGAATCCTCGAGTCTTTTTTCTCTCCATCAACTTGCAAAACAGAAACTGAATTTAACAGATTTATCAGTGTAAATCAATTATTGTAGTGAATTTACTTACTGCTATTAAATCTGGTTTCGTTATCCTGTCCACTATCATCAGAATAAAGTTTTATAGGTTTTAAATCAAGAGGATTTAGTAACTTAACAAAAGAATTATTTCCGAGTTGTTGTTTATCGTTAATACTTTCATCGAATACATTAGAATTTCCAGCGTAACAAACTGTAATGACAAATAGAAGCAAAAACACAGACTTAGTCATTTTTCAATTAATCTGTTTAGTTTCGTAGAAAAATAAATAGTATTTAACAGTGCAGGAAACCCACTCCTTTACATATAAAATTACTAGAAATATATCCTTTTCATAACGTTTAATAAACAAGTTATGTTCTTTATTCGAAATAATAAAAGTTAATGGAAATTCGAGCTTTATTTCACTTTGATATTACTGTATTGTATTTCTGTTAAAATTAATATTCCTTCTGAAAAATAGTTACTCCTATTACACAATTTCTTGCTGTAGACAACTTTGTATTTCTGTTATAAAAATATTCTTTTTTTAATATACTAACTCAAATTCTTTATTACATTTAATCAAGATTTTATAAAGAAAAATTCGCTACGTGACTTGCTGATGTCTCCTCAGAAATTGAAATGGTCTCAAATTTCATATATAATGGATATATTACGAGAGGGTGTATTAATATTTAATATTAAAAATTTTAAAATTAAACTTCAGATCTTTATTTAGAAATGCATTTTTTTTGGTAAATAAAAACATATTAGATGTATTGAAAAATAAATTTAAGTGGTCAAAGATGTGATGATGTTTTCTGTAATTACTCAAGATATATTTCTTCATAATGCAAATAAAGTAGGAAAACTCGTAACTACAACCAGAGGGCCTGAAGCAGTTTAAAAAAAATGAATAAGGACAGTATGGTGAGAAGAATTCTTTGTGTTTTTAATGTAAAAGTGTCAGAACCTGCAACAGAAGGCTGACACTTGATCGTTTTAAAAACTGTGACCTCTTTTTTTTACTTATTGTGTTTTAAGAAGTTATTCTTCAAAAAAACCACGTTGATTGTTACTTCTGGTGTTGTATAAAAAAGGATTAAGATAGACTCAAAAATTTGATATTTTTGTAAGTATAGACTACTTACAAAAATATCAAATTAAACTTCAATTATAAAAAATATTACTATTAATAAGATTTTGAAATCTCTTGATACTAAAATAATTTCCAAAATTTCCATTATTCTAACTAAAGTTACTCTCTTTATTTTTAAATTAAGAATATTTTCAAAAATATTTTCAAAGTTCTCTGGAAAATTCTTAAATCTAACACAAAAAATTGACTTAAAATTTGCTTAAATAATTTATGATACTCTTTAAAATAGTTAAAAATTAATGTTGAAAGTATTATTTTAAATAAACTTGTTTTATACTTGTGACATTAACGTTTCGATGTTTCAAAAAATGTTAAAACGTAGTGTCAAAATTATTGTTTTTTTTATGTAAATTAAGATTTTCGGTTAGAAGAAAAGGGAAAGAAATGTCATAGAACTGCCATTAAGCATTATGGATCATCAAGATTCATAAAGCTTGATGGCAGAACGATAGAGGTGATTACCGGGTCAGCTTACTTTTCAGCGATATATAAAACGAATCCTAGTGAGCAAATCTCCGGAAATTTTTTTATAGGAATCAATTTCTGATATGTCGGACCCCATCCCTCATTACTGTATTGTAAGCTTGATTGACCAACGGTAAGTAAGAAGAAAGAGCTTCTTAGTGTCCACGGGGCGTAAAGAGCCGAAAATTTAATAGAATTCCTGTAGCTAAATAAAAAAAGAGGAAGATATGTACAAAACAATGCTCTTTAAATCAAAATTCTGTCGTTTTGAAAGTGAATAAGACAAAAACGAAAAAAAAAATGGTACGAGTTGAAAAGATAAACTTTACTAAAATGCACTTTTTATCAGTTGAAAAAAAATCTAGCAACGAGTTGCTAAACTTTCCCGAAAACATTTAAAACTTCATATGTGACGAAATCTGTTATGATGTTTTATTATTAAAAACGTTTTATATTTTTATTTGTTATAAAACGGTATTATATTTTTATTTGTTATAACAAAAAATTGTAAATTGTAAATTCTAATAATGAAGAAAGTCGTCATTAATTTCAGTCTATCCTACTCGAGATATGACACTCGACCCACTTTATCTCTCCACTGCGTCGACCTCTGACCACCAAAATTTAACAACATCAATCCTCTTAATACAAAACCTTCTTGCAAAATTTCAGAAATATTTGACAAAAAGCACAGAAGTTATTAAGCTTCAAAAAGGATGAAAAAATTTGACACACACACACTAACATCAATACATACAGTAAAAACTGCCGAACTTTTTTGTATTTCTCGACGTTTCAAGATCCTCTCAGTCCAAATATATAAAAATTTTCGGAAAGTCATTTTTTCACCAATCGCCATAATTTTCCTCTTAAATATAATAGAGCAGAAAACTATACAAATCAAGTTGATATTTTGTAATGTTTTTTCATATTTTAACAGGGCATATTTTTAAAATTATACATAATCATTACGAAGCTAGATGAATTTCAGTTGAATATATAGACTATGTACTGTATTCGTATTTAATTGATTGGTTATCGTACATCATAGGCAATAACGTAACTACAGTTATCGCTATTTTGGATCTGATGAAATAGATTATTGTGATGAAAAACGTTGCACAGAATCATATTATCTTTGATAAGTTAAACTGAGATCGCCACTTAGGTTTAACTGAAAACAACAATTCGCCACAACGTTTAGCTATCATCTTACGGCGCTTAACACGATAGATAAGTTTTCATATTTATGAAAATTCCGAGAAATTTAATAACTTTTTATACACTTCAATATTATTTCAAGTTTATGAAACTATGGAACTTTGAATAAATCAAACATTAAAGCAGTATCCATAATTTCACCGATACATTATTTGAATAATATTATCATGCAGATGCACGAATATTTTTTATTTGATACGCAATTATTGTTGTGAAAACGTAATTTTAAAATAATCATATTTAAATATATCAATATGAGTAATACTCTACCATATATAAATGAGTTTATATTAGATTACGAGCGACAATTCAGTAACTTTCATTCAACTATGATGATTGTACGCGCTACTCTACTAGTTATCATCGTGCAGGTGATGATTTATTATGGAACAGGCGCTGAATCTCGCAAACTTCAACAATCGAAAACGCAATTTTCTGCTATGAATAAACTTAATGAACCAAAATATCTTCCACAATTTTCAGAAAATGTTCAAGACGTTTCTGGTAAGTAAATGTGAATAAATGATTGTTCATTACTCAATTTAATTGTCTTAATTATTATAACGTTTATTTTTAGATTCATCAAATGCTACTGAAGAAGAATTAAACTCAGTCTCATTAAATTTCAACGACGATAAGAATGGTAAATCTAAGAATTATTTAAGTATTACAGTAGAGCATCGATTATCCGACTCAATTGGGGACTGGGGTTAGTCGGATAATTTAAAAAAACGGATAACCGAAAAGTATGAAAAAATACATTATTAGTATAGTATATTATTATATCTCATGTAATTAGTATATTAGTATATCGATATTAACCTACTTCGCGTTGAATTTTCATCGATGTTAAGCCTAACAAAAATTTTAAAAATAACAATCATCGCTATTGTGTCATTAAAAATTATTTTTAAATTATTTTACTGCCTACAAAACAAACAACCACTCATAATTAGAAAATTAAGCCTCGTTTAAATACTGGCAACCCTTTCATGGTCGAGCCAGTGTTGCCAGCTAAAACGCCAAAAATTTAACGAAAATAATATTAAAGTAGCCAAGGCATAGCCAAATATTATAGCGTCGCATCACCAGCGGACATTTGAATTTGCCTACTAGAACGCGGTTGGTTAACCGATGTGACGGTTGATCGGGGGTCGGATAATAGTTGCTCTACTGTAATAGCAAATTCTTATATTAATAATATTTATAACTTATTCAAACCGATTTATCTGCGTATTCTACGAGACATTTAATTGTTCTTTATCGAATTTTGTCCACAGAGAGATAATCATATCTTATTGAATTCTTTCATTATTTATGGCCAGTTTCTCCCTACGGGTACTAAAAAAGAATTTTTCTATAATCATTATGGATTCGCCAGGCTCATTATGAGAACGATCGATGTGGAGGGACAGGTTCCGACATATTCGAGACAGACCGTGGAGAATAAATAATTTAGGCCGAACACATTGTATACTAAAATCAAATTATGAAAGCTGTTCTATTATAGGATTGCAAGGATATTTTTAAGCAGGAATGTGCATTTATAACATCGTAAATTCGAAGACGCAAAACGTGTCCATTAAGTTGATTTTATTTTAAAAACAAAAGCAGAAAATAGTTGTCAAATTTATGCCCGTTAATTTCATCAGAAAGCAAACATAATGAATTTCTTTTATATTTTGATAATTTGGATTTTTTTTGAGAAAGAATTTTTACATAATCATAAGCTATGAAGCTATGATACCATGAATTATTCTAAAACTTCGATAAGTTAGAAAATTTTCGTTTTAGTACAATTTTTCCGCTAATGCACTATAACATAACTTATGCCAATGAGTAGTAGTTTAAGCGAAATAATTATTTAATCTTTTCCGTGTCTGTTATATACCGAGTTATATAAAGGAACCACAATGAGTTGTCGTGTACGAGTGCAGTAGCAAAGTATAATTTCAAAAAATCCATTGATAATCAAAAGGGAACTTAGAACTTAATTAAAAAAACAAAACGAATTTCCAAATCTCAACGTTTCGCAAAAGTGAATCTTCAAATTCTTAGAAAATGCTTGAAGATAAACTTGAAGATGAATAATATCATTGGAATGTGAAGATTCACGCTTGCTTAATGTTGAAATTTATAACTTCAATATGACTTGATGTTGAATTTTAAAGATATATAGTTACTAACAGCAGGAAAAATAATGTAGTAATTCCTAGAAAATAACGGCATTTGAACCAGTTGCATATTGAGATTAAAGAAACGGAATAGAAGCAAACGATAAATCCGAAAAAATAATAATTCGGAGATTATTTATTGATGCCAGAAATGACTAATTTTAATAATATTTTTGAAATCCCAAACAACAGAAATTCTGAAATTTTAATAATTTTCTTTCTTAATTCTGTGTATTTCATATTATTCAGTATTCTAAAAGAAATAAATCTAAAACAAGAAATTGACTTAAAAATTTATTAAATTAATGCTGGCAACTAGTTTAATTGGAAATTAGTTAAAATAAAATTTAATATTCAAAACAAACATTTTGAAAAACATTTTAAATTGAAACGTGTGATATTTTTACATTTTAAAAAATTAGTTTTATATTTACGTATATACCATATAAAATTAAGATTTTAACTTAAAATATTACTTTTTCTTCTATTCTATCATAAAGAAACAATTCATAATAATTTTAATTTTTATAATTAAGTTATATCCTCATATCAAAATTTAATTTTATAAACTGAAATTCTCTACTTAAAAAATACTGATATTAACGTTAAAATCACAATAAAATGAAGAATAATGTTTTAAATAGATCTAATATTTAACTTTCTTCAGCTTTTTTTTGTGAGCGGAACCCATGACATACAAATTAAAGATGGAAATAATCACATCTGCTTTTCTTAATCCATCATGATGGATGACTTGAAATTATTTCTTCTAAATTCCCTATTTTCGTGAATTTAATATTACTTCATTAATAAATTGGATTGATTAGTGATGGAATAAGGAAACTGAACACTTGGGCGATCTACCAAGGGTAAATGCTTTTCGGGAGAACATTTTACGAGAAATTGGTCCCAACTTATGTATTACCCATAAAAAATGACGTGGCCAGTCCGTCAGTCAGGAGCAAATTAGGAATCTTTAGCCATGGTTCATTGGTACTAAATTAAGAAATAAAGGAAATGTGTATACTTTGATTTATGTAAGCAAACATATTTTTCTCTTTAGTTTTGATATATCAAAAAAAGGAAAAGAACTTTGTCATTCCTTGTTTTTCTAGATATTTTCATATTAATATTAGTAAATTTCTTTTGAGTTAACGATAGAATGTTCAACGTATACCGGATGTAAAGGAAACCTGCATTTTAAGAACTATTGAAACCGGTTGAAACTACTGAATTCGCGATAAAAACATAAAGTTATTGCAAATCACAAATATATGTCGGTTAACTGACTTTTGAGCCACCCTGCAATAACCGTTTTTATGTATTTATTTCACTAAAATTATTTTACACATTATTTATTTTTTCAATTTACTCATTTATAGATTCTAGATATAAGAGAGAGATATTCAATACGAGAACTGACAGATATACCCTACCTAATATAAATACGGATATCAGATATATATTACCACCGAATACTAGTAAGAACTTTTTTTTGTTATCCCTAAGTATACTTAAAATAACCGAAATAATCTTTTAAAGTGATTTAATATTTTATTTAAAAGTTTAATATAAACTGTTCATGTTTCGTAGTTCTCTTCAACAACACTGGAATTGATCATAATGATGATAAGGACGAAGATTACAATGAAGAGGATGATGACAGTAGCGGTAATGATGATAACAGTAGTGGTAATGATGATAACACCAAACCTGAAATCGATGAACGGCTTCGGCATAAAGCTTCAGTGATTAAAATGTTGTTAAAAGCTACAATTCAGCAAATTAATGCTCTGCTAGCAATATCAGAAAAATTTTCAGAATATTTTGATAAATAATGAAATATATATTAAATATTATTATATAAAATAGTACATTGTCTTTTCACATCTTGATTATAACTGCTTTACATAATTTACATAATTAATATGTAATAAAATATTTTCAATAAATATCTCCCCATATTTAATAAGTTAAAAGATTTCTTCTACAGAAACTACATAAAAATGTACGTTATCAAACAACATTAATATATTTAATATGACAGTAGAACCCTGATTGTCCGAAGCACATTTGAAAGTGAATACTACTACTCTTATAGTGTAATTCATAAAAGAAAGTTTAAGACATTAACCTCTAGGACCCCGGTGAAGATGTAGGCTACCACAAAACCCAGACACCCGCTAATTTCATTCCTTTGACACTTTGTCATAATTTAAGTTTAATACATTATTACTTAAGTAATCATTGCTTAGTAGCTAATGAAGGAGCCAACAGTCCACAAATCGTATTCTTATGCTGGCATCACACTGGATCAGACAAGGCAAAACCATTTGAAACACAGTATATCGAAGGTGTTTTTTATTGTATCGAAAGGGATGTCGCACACTGGATCAGTCATTTTGTTTGAGACAGTTTTAGTCACGATTAGTCATGATTAGTCAAAAAGAAGATGGTAGCTTGCATTATGTCGTGTCTGATATATGTATCAAACAGACTGTTGATACATATATCATTGTATGTGCATGCTCTGGCCGTCATACTCCAGCCGGAGCAAGCGCACAAGTAGTGATCCAAGCAAAATGGAACTTGATAGTGAAAAATGAACCATTTATTTATAATTATCGTCTGAAAGCTCCAGCTCAAAAATGATTTTGTAGGCTTTGAAAGTGATGACCAGAAGTATATATACGTAATTTCATTGTACTGCAAGCACCACAAAAGTATTAACAATAAAATAAGGAATACAGAATTTCTAACAAAGTAAGTTTGTTCATATTTCGTCCTTCAATTTTCGAAATTTTTATCAGGTTTTACCATTTACCTCCATTAAACAATTTCCAACTTAGTAACAACTGAGTACAGGTATCCGTTGCTTAACGCGGAATTTGATTAAGGCGCGAAATCAATTGCTTTACTAGCTGTCTTTACTTAACGTAGATACCGTATTTTGATTAACGCGATTTCAATATACGCGGTATCATGGAGGGATTAATTAACCGTGTTAATCAAGTGATACCTATACTGGCTTTTTTTCAGATACATTGACAAATCTGTTGTGATGCTAAACTGTCAAATGCGTTAGACAAAACATATTGACTAAGATTGTCTTTTCTGATCCAGTGTGATGCAGGCAGGCGTCAGACTTCAAACAATACAGAGTGTTCTTCTGGATTAGGAAGTTCCGTCAAACTAATGCTGTTTATTTGAGTTGCAAAACAAATTTGTAAAAATGGCTCGCTTAACGAGCGACGTTTCGCATAACAATGATGAGAAGAAATGTCTCGGATTGTGTGCATGCTCCATCATTCCACTTGTTTCTCTAGCATCTCAGTGTTGCTTGTGATCACACATTTTCCAAAGTTGTGTTCAAACATATTACATATAAACATCAATAATCATAGCCCGTTATATAATAAACATGCCAAACGATATGCCAAATTCTTGGGCTTTGTGAATTATCTGCGATTTTTTTTGTTTTCTGCAAATCGAATTTGCATTCCAGGTTTCGTGACAGAAGAAAATATGATGATTCACGCTCCTTAACAATGTATATTGTATAATTTTCTTTGAATAAACATTACGCATAAAATATTTGAGTGTTTTTTCGGCATAGAACGCGTTATCATATTTTACATAAATTTATATGGGAAAAATTGTTTCACTTAACAAGTGTTCACATTACGAGTAAGATTCTGGAACGAATTATGCTCGTTAAGAGAGGTTCCACTGTATATATATATATATATATATATATATATATAATAAACGTTACTTTATAACTATAAGTTTTATGACATGTGCTTGCTATTAGTAAAACTTTTCTGTTATGATTAATTTTTATATAATACTAAATTCAGTGGCATATTTGTAATTTATTTCAGCCTTATATTTACAAATATATAGCCTCAATTTATGACATTGAGCATAAGAATGGTGTGACGACAGCTTTTCTAAAATTAGCAAAGTCGTAAAAGCAGGTTCAATTATTATATTTATTAATATTAGTCAATTATTGGAATAATAATTACATTTTCATAATTTTATCATACTTGGAGAAAAACGGAAATCTCATAAGAGGTATTCACGATATGCAGTTTAAATCGAATTATACAGCTTTCTTGAAAATGACAAAAACGCAATTTCTCTTGACTTCTGACCTCTTGAACTTCATTAGTACAGATTCTAAAGCAAAGCCATCGGTTTAAAGAAAAGCTGTCTTAGAGAAACGTTTCTCGTCTATCAAAATCCACCAACTAAGGGACGAGTGGTATTTTTAAAGTTTCAGAAATAGCAAAGAATGGGTGCATTTCCTTGTCAAGCAACTAAGTAAGCAAACCAATGACATAGATCGTTTTATATGAAACGAACTATGTCAATAGCT
Source organism: Centruroides sculpturatus (assembly GCF_000671375.1). Classification (NCBI taxonomy): domain Eukaryota; kingdom Metazoa; phylum Arthropoda; class Arachnida; order Scorpiones; family Buthidae; genus Centruroides; species Centruroides sculpturatus. The sequence continues at coordinate 525,883 of NW_019384689.1, read as the reverse complement.
TGCTGACTTAGCTACTTGACAAGGAAATGCTCCAAATAATTCTCTTAAAAGACAATAATGGCAACCAATAAAATCTACTATAGAGGGAATCACTAAATCCAACATAATCCTCCTAAACCTATACGTCCCTGTTTTAGATCAAGTAAGTGCTGCCAGTTGCCAGTAACAACTGACACTTAATCCTTAATCTCCCATGATATATTGGAACCGAAGACAGTCCTATATTTATATTTTGTAAAACTAATGTTTAGTGTTGTTTACTGGCTTCCTGAAAGAATTTTGACAGGAACTTGAAGATAGCTTACTAAGGCATAGTAAATATTTTATAAGTTTTTGTACTGTTTATACAGCTTTCAGATGAATTAAGGATTGTGAACATAAGTTTCTTTTCAATTTTATCGCGTTAGTGTTTACAGAATAAGATAATTTTAACACAGATAAGATAACGTGATATTTCTTTCACAGATGTATTTCCGACAGACCTCCTAAATTCATCTTACAACATCATACTATAACAGCCGATTGCAGAGACAGAGTTTACGTTAAAGGACGTTTATCAACACAACAATCTATATACGTTGACTGGCCGAACCGCGATTTAAAATGCGTTACAAAGACGACGATCGTCTATTTCTGACCGTTCTCTAAACGAACTTCGGCAAAACATTGGCTCTTACTTACTTCGCTATTACTCCCCTGTTTTAGGAGTCGTTCGGCCAATCGGATTATTTCTTCGTGACGTCAGAAATGGTCGTCAGCTATATTCCGAAAGCTTAAGGCCGTCAAAATCATTGTTCGGCAATTAATGACAATCCTTTTCTATTTCGTTATTTAATTTCGTTGCCAATACGATTTAAAATATGAACAAATCCATATTTAGAAAATTTATACCGAATTCGAAATTCGTCTTCGGAATAGATTTTTAAGGAATTATTTCGACATCTTATTACTGTCGAAATGAATAATTTTAAATATTTTATTATTAATATTACATTTTTATATCTATAAACAGATTTCTGTAATTATTAAAATTGTCTCGTTTGTTTAACAGTACAACGACCCCGAAATGCATTAACGTTTTATAACCGACACGATACTCAAATTGTAAATAAATGCATCTGATTTAATTGTAGTTTTAAGTCTTCACCCATTTGAATATCGAAATTGGAACATTTAAAACAAATTTAAAGTATTTCATTTTGTTGTTTTTGTTCCGAGCAGTTAATTAATTAATGAGTAATTTTGTCGATTCGTACCGTTTACAACATTTATCAAAGAAACGATGTCTGTTTTTATCTAAACTTTTCCACAAACAAAGCTACCACTCGAATTGAAAAGCCCTCTAAACCTGCTGTCGAGTGAGTCTAGAAAATAGGTCAAATAACTTGTTTCTAATCGCTGTCTTGTAGACAGCGATTAGAAACAAGTTATTTGACCTATTTTCTAGACTCACTCGACAGCAGGTTTAGAGGGCTTTTCAATTCGAGTGGTAGCTTTGTTTGTGGAAAAGTTTAGATAAAAACAGACATCGTTTCTTTGATAAATGTTGTAAACGGTACGAATCGACAAAATTACTCATTAATTAATTAACTGCTCGGAACAAAAACAACAAAATGAAATACTTTAAATTTGTTTTAAATGTTCCAATTTCGATATTCAAATGGGTGAAGACTTAAAACTACAATTAAATCAGATGCATTTATTTACAATTTGAGTATCGTGTCGGTTATAAAACGTTAATGCATTTCGGGGTCGTTGTACTGTTAAACAAACGAGACAATTTTAATAATTACAGAAATCTGTTTATAGATATAAAAATGTAATATTAATAATAAAATATTTAAAATTATTCATTTCGACAGTAATAAGATGTCGAAATAATTCCTTAAAAATCTATTCCGAAGACGAATTTCGAATTCGGTATAAATTTTCTAAATATGGATTTGTTCATATTTTAAATCGTATTGGCAACGAAATTAAATAACGAAATAGAAAAGGATTGTCATTAATTGCCGAACAATGATTTTGACGGCCTTAAGCTTTCGGAATATAGCTGACGACCATTTCTGACGTCACGAAGAAATAATCCGTTTGGCCGAACGACTCCTAAAACAGGGGAGTAATAGCGAAGTAAGTAAGAGCCAATGTGTAAACGTCGTTTAATGTAAACTCTGTCTCTGCAATCGGCCGTAAGTGTTTTAACACTAATGTTAAAAGGTAAGAGGAACAATAAATCAAAAATAATAGCTGTTTCTTCGAAGAAGCGTAACCTCAATGTGAAAGCCAGGTGGGGTATTAAGATAGTATAGTAACTATTAAAAATAGATTCTAATTGAAAATAATTCAGATTGGACTATTTTCGAATTGGTAACTTGTCATATATTTTTCAAAATTAAAATTTAATTAAAGATATACATAAAATTATTAAAAATGGAAACAGATATATCACTTATGTAAACTTTTTTTTACTCTTTGATTAGTAAATTGACACGTCTTTTCCCGTAGTCCGTGTTGATCAGTGACTAAGATACTAAGTTTTAAAACTACGTGACTAAGTTTTAAAAATTTAATTACCTTAAGGTAAAAGAAATATATATATATTTCTTAACATTATAAAATTTTTACAAGAAAACGATAAGAACAAACCTTATAATACATTAATTCGCTATTCTGACCCCTGTCAACAAGACGTTTTACCTTGTATAGTCAACTATGACGTCCTATGATATATCATTGATCTCAATTCATTTATTTAAATGAATGTTATTTTTGCAATGGATTATCACGAAATGTTCTTTGAATTTTCTCAAATATAAATCCGTTTCTTTATACAAAATTTTTATACTACTGTATTTTTATCAATAATACATTTATTTTCTTCACAATGTACTGCCCACGAAGACAATTAATATTTTAATCTTATGGCCACTTCATGTTCTTTTAATCTTACTTTTAATGGTCTTTTGATTTCTCGTACATAATATAGACTACTTTTTCTCTACAAGCAGTGGCGTAGCGTAGTGGGGGCGGCAGGGGCGGCCCGCCCCAGGCGGCACTTTTAGGGGGCGGCAAAATTTAACAATAAATAATAATATCTTGTAAAAATTTGAACCATTTCATTTCATATTTTTGTCGCAGTTACGTTTCGGACCGATTGAAATAAGCACGGAATTTTTCATTACTTATTCTGTGACGAAACTGAATTTTAGTCTTTTAAATTGAGATACCTAAATAAGGAGGTGGCGAAATTTTCCTCCGCCCCGGGCGGCTGACACTCATGCCACTGTCTACAAGTATTGTACAATTTAGCCTGAAAACTACTATTGGAATATTTAAATTACTGTATTTATGTTTTTGGACTGTCACATTTTAATTAGGCCTACTTTTTTATTTATTTATTTTTATTTTGCGACCAATACGCTCCAACAGCTACTAAAGCAATAGAAATAGTGTCGGAAAGATAAATGATACATACGGTACTTCAGATATCAAGAAAAAAGAGAAAAAAATCTGAAATATAGTATAAAAAAACCTTGCTAAGATGACAAACAGTGTCAAAACAGGTGAGCAAATAATTCTAGATAAGAAAGTGATAAACTATCGTAAAAAATATAATTTAATAAAACGTTACTTAAAAAATAATCTAGCTATTATAAAGCAGACATAGCAAACCAAATAGTTATTGCCAAAAAAAATGGAAAGAGAGTAAAAATTTGAAATTACATCAAAAAGGAAATTTATAGAATTGCAAGAAAACCGAAAGACGGTAATAAAAAAAATGGACGTATAAGGAAATTCCGAATTGCAGGAAATACAAAGAAATATACAGGATTGTAAGATTGATATAATAAGGTAACACAATACATGGGCGATCTCTCAAGGTACAGTACCTCCTCGGAGGAATTTCTATGGGAAACTGGCTCCTATTTAGGTGTTAGACACGAAGAAAACAAGAAAAACTCCACGTGGCCAGCCCATTGGTGAGTTGCAATCCGCGACAACTATCAGTGTTCAGTGGTTTTGTCTTCTCGGAAAACATAAAGAAACAAGCACTCCAAATTGAGATTATTTTCAATTTTAATCGAAATAAAGTCGAAAGACGGAAACTACGTTAATATTTAGTGGAATATCAATGACCGAATGAATAAATCTATTGAACACTGATAGTTCGTCTCGGGTTTGTGCCTCACCAATGCAACAGACTTGCAAAGTGAAGTTTTTCGGATTTTCTACACGTCTTACACCTAAATAAGGGCTAGTTTCCCACAAAATGTCATCGCGGAAGGATTTCTCATTTGATAGATCGCAAAGTATCGCTTTATTCTATTAATTCTATCCTATCCTTACAGCAGGTTTGTGGTCGAAGTTAGACTTATGCAGGACAGATCACTCATACAAAATTTGTGAAATTTTTTTTTTCAAATTTTGAAGTCGGATCTGGATTTCTCAGGGCAGCAGACATACGAGTTTAGCTCAGTTGTCAGTCAGTTCTCGAAACGAATCGTCTGTTATGATTATGCATAGACTCGCGAGTCTGATCCAATTATTGCTCGCCATTTCTTGATATATTATGATATTCTGGCTCTCATTCGAATCCCACATGCAAATTTTCATATTTATGAAAATTTCAAGGACATTTAATAATAAGTTTTTATAAATATCAAGAATAATATTGTTGAATTTAATAAATAGTATTATATTAAATCGACCAAGTTATTTCTAATATTATTCAACCTTGAATTTAATTTGAAAGAACATTAAACCAATTTAAATCTTGCACAACATAATTCATATAAAGACATATGAAGATTTTTAAATTACCTTTTCACAGCTATAATGATATGAGTATCGAATAAATGATATTCACGCATTAGTATAGATGAAACTTTTTCAAGTTTTATAATTTTTATTGATAATATTTTTCAAAACGATATATTGGTGAGGTTATGAATGTATTTTTAAATTACATTACAGGAGACAATTCAGAGACCATTCGTGCACGATAATTGCATGCTCTATTAAAGTATTTATCATGATGCAGGTGATGATGTGTTCTGAAAAAAGACTGAATCTGATAAATATTAACAAAGTAAAATTCAATTTTCTATTCTCGATATTTTCTACGCTTTTTTGGAAAGGGACAAAGAAGCGAAAATGAGTAAATGACTAATCATTACTTCATTTAATTGTTTAAACGATTAAAATTTCAATTTACAGATTTATAAAATTGTATCAAAGAAAAATTGCTCTCTTTTAATTTCAAGGAAGTTGAGAAAGGTAAAAATCGAAACTTTTATATTTAATAAAAATTATTAAAATTTTGATAATTGGTAATTAATTATCACTAAGTAAGTACAGTATGTATTACATAAGTTGGTTAAGTTTCAGCTTAAAGTCTGAATTAGGTAAAGAAACAGTAAAATCTGAATTGAAACAAACACGAGGAATTGATAGTTTTGCCTTTACGAAGAATATCAATAACTCACTCGCGAAAAAAGTCCTCAAGTCACTCAATTTTTCCATCACGTTCTGCAGACGTGAAAATGCACAGGAGCTGTCGCACATTTGCAGAGCCATAGATAAAGAGAGTTTGACCATTCTATGTTTAGTGTATCTTGTACTATGATTAATTTAAACCTTGCCGAGTCACATAAGTGCCTATATTTCTGAAACACCTGCCTGAAGTTTGTCGTAAATTGAAATTTGAGTTTTGACTTTTAGCAGAATTATTTTGAATATATGGCGTGTTGTAGTACAGTAGAATGCTTAAATACTCCTGGTACAGACGTTAAAATGTTTGTTTTTTTTCCACTTTGGAAAAGAAATACTGAATGAACAATTTAGATAGCTAAAGTTAAACAAGAAAACTGAAAGCCATCTCCTCATTCCAACTTATTTGATAATATATTTTTATTTTATTTTCATTCAAAAGAATCATAACTGAAATATCTAAATTTATTGACCAATTGATATTTTATAGATCAGTTTTTAGTTTGGACCTAATGTTAATAAAGAATTAGAAATAAAAAGAAATATGTTAAACCCTATGTTAAAATGTGATTAATATTTTTTAATATTGGATGTTTTACTTGTACTGTTTGTTACATTTCTTTATACGAATTTACATCCTAAAATTTTACATTCTTTTTCCTTCATCATACAGTATTTTATAGTTAAATTACATTATTGGTTATGTCATAATGTTTATCAATGAAGCTAGGACCGAAATTAGGTCTACAAAATGGCACATGTGTTTGAAGAATTGCCGGCTGGCAAAATACTGTTTATGTATGGTTCTGCATATTTGGCTTTAGGTGTTAATTCAGATATCTGAAAGTAATAGAACCGAAGACTTTTACTACATACCTTGTATACAGTATACTTCAGAGAGAAAAGAGATTTATTTGATAATGAAAACCAATATGAATGTCTGAATAAGTTTCTGAATCTTAAAAGTAAGAAAAATTTTGTTTTGCCAATACCAATAATGAAGTTTTTATTCACTACATAAGATAACTAATTACATAAAAATCTTAATTTTTGTTAAAACATCAATAATCACAACAACAATTCTCCTCCTCCTGCGTTTTCCTTTTTTTTCTTTTTATTTTTAATTAAGCTAAATGCGATTTCAGACACGACAAATAGCGAAAATAAACAAATCCAGGGCAGTTCTGGAGGACATTAATGTCTAGTCATGAACAAATACCAGGCTAGGAAACGTTTACTTTACTTATTTTTACTACAGAGAGAAGAAATGATGTCCTTACTTAGTTTACCAACGAAAGGAAGTCCATTTTTCATATTAAAATTTTTGACAGTTTAATTTAAAAGTAGTTTCATTCGAAAATTGCTTTCATTGAAATAGAAATTTGAATACATTTACTGTTTTTTTTTATTTATTCAATTTTAAAAATGATAAAAATTATATTTTCCATAATAATAAAATTTCTTGTTTTTCAGAAGTTTTAGATACACTAACTCCTTTACACATTAAGTCGAACAGCATTTACACGTTTAAGATAATGAACCATTAAATAGTTAACTTAAATAATTTTGAATTTATGTCCTGTAAATAAGACAATGTTAATTTTTACAAAGTTTAACAATAATAACTTTTATAAGACATTTTCAAATATTGTAATAACGATATAACAATTTAATTAACTAAGTGAAAGGCAGTTTAATTTAAAGACATTTTAAATTAAGGAACTACAACAAAATGATCTTCAAGGTTATAAATTCTAACTGTTTGATCGAGAAAGGAATTACGAATTTAATCATGGATAATTAAAAATAGAATACAAAAGAGTATTTAATTTCCTTTTAATGATTAAATACGTGAATGAATACGTAACTTAACACTTTTTACATTTAACAATGTTGTGTCTGCATGCGGTTCCAGTAAATAGATTCTAATCTCCTTCAATTAATCGAATTATTGTAGAATTAATAAAATTGAGTAAACGTACTAAAATTTTTCTTATTATCTGTTATGTTTGATATAATACTGTTTAATGCAGTTTGTGCAATGGTTAGATTAAATATTAAGAAATTGTTTTAGCTACATTCTTAATTAATAAGTAATAATCGGGTTTAAATCGAATAAGTTTATTACATAAAATCTACAGCGAAAAATTTAAACAAGATCTATCAAAACATCTCCAAGTTGGTTTGCTAATATCAAAAACAAATTAATGTAAAATAATATTAATCTGTTCTTGATGTAATTAAATCAGTTTGGAGATGTTTTGAAAGATCATAGTTAAATTTTTTGCTGTAGTTTAATTTAATAAACTTATGTAATTAAAACAAGAAACTGATAAATAGCTTTTTCCAAGCATATTATATAAGAAACATATATTAAAGCTAAAAAGAATTTTCTAATTAAAATTATACACTCCCAAAAAACAACTATAAGAGATTTAGGATTTCTTGTTAAAGGCGTCTTAAGAAAAATTACTGTAATTTATATCAATAATGTGGAGAAAATCGAAATATGTAGTCAAAATAGAAGTTTATTTTGTATTTGAAAAATATATTTTTTAATTTTTTAACGAACTTTCGTTAATAATTTATTATTTTCGTTAAATTGCTTCTTCTAAAACCAGATTAAATAGCAATCCTACATCAATTTATTTTAGAAACTTGTAAAAAAATTTAAAGATACAAATATATAAAATTAATGTGAATTTTTATTCTGTGAGAGAAGTAAATTAAAGTAGCTTTACAGAAATAGTAAACGCAACATAAAACAGAAGGTTCAAATACAATAGGTAATTAGACTTTTTTAGTAAATAATAATTAATAATTAATTTAGGTGTAAATTAATAATATAATTATTGATTAACATACTGTAATTCAAAGAAAATAAATGTAAATTAGTAGATTAAATAATATTGTTTATATGTTTGTAAAAATATTCATTGTAGAAAAAATGAAAAAGAATATTGTGTTTGTATGTGTGTATATACATAAGCAGACAAATACAGAATATTAAATTATAAGAAGAAACTTAAAAAGCAGTATTATGTCATTGGTAAAGGATGGAAAACTAAAAATTTCTAAAATACAAACAGTTGTAAGATCAAACAAAGAAGTTAAGATCTAACCAGTTGTTCGTTAAAAAAATTACGTTTGATATAATTGTCTTCTTGTCAAAGTAAGATTTTCTTTGCTAAGAAATAAAGAGAGAAGATCGTTATTGTTTGCAGTTCAAGCATAAAAAACCCAATAACAAACATATTTCAAAACATACGTGCAAAGAACTTTTATAAAATGTATGACTAATTATTTCACGGACATGATTAATAAAATATATCAAAGATTTAAATGGATATTTATATTTGTACAAAAAATAAAATATAAAAGCTTAAGTTACAGGTCATCCTTTGATTTTCGTTACGAATAAATAAAAACGATATATTTAAAGTAGTTTTCTTCACTGATACATCAAAAACACATGCCCACAAACATCCAAAATGAAAAAATCGCGAAAAAAACTATGAGTTTTGAAAAATTGAATTTTGAAACAGGGAGTGCTATATCACCCCCGCGCCAAACTTCGCGAGAGTAAAACGTCGCGCGTAACACTGAGAATTGTTTTTAAAACATGTAATGTTTGTACAGTACATATAAAACAGGTGTGGCCAAACTTTTATCCCTTAGGGGCTACTTTTTTGGTAAAATATAGTCTGCGGGAGACTATGAATATGGGCAAAGTATTTTAGGATTTTTATATGCGCATGCTTTAACATTAATTTGCATTGTTCATCGGGATAAATACAAACAGTATGGGTACGTTGCACAGACAGTCTATTATTGTACGAATAAATTATCGAATTAAGATTTTTAAACATTAATTTAAGTGAAAGCAAATTGTTCAACTTTAGATTCGCGGGCTATTTTCAAAACCTTTGCGGTCGACCGGTCGACCGCGGTCTACGTGTTGGCCATCCCTGAT
>NW_019384689.1:507173-516229 GCF_000671375.1 Centruroides sculpturatus | reverse complement strand
CAGGGATGGCCAACACGTAGACCGCGGTCGACCGGTCGACCGCAAAGGTTTTGAAAATAGCCCGCGAATCTAAAGTTGAACAATTTGCTTTCACTTAAATTAATGTTTAAAAATCTTAATTCGATAATTTATTCTTACAATAATAGACTGTCTGTGCAACGTACCCATACTGTTTGTATTTATCCCGATGAACAATGCAAATTAATGTTAAAGCATGCGCATATAAAAATCCTAAAATACTTTGCCCATATTCATAGTCTCCCGCAGACTATATTTTACCAAAAAAGTAGCCCCTAAGGGATAAAAGTTTGGCCACACCTGTTTTATATGTACTGTACAAACATTACATGTTTTACAAACAATTCTCAGTGTTACGCGCGACGTTTTACTCTCGCGAAGTTTGGCGCGGGGGTGATATAGCACTCCCTGTTTCAAAATTCAATTTTTCAAAACTCATAGTTTTTTTCGCGATTTTTTCATTTTGGATGTTTGTGGGCATGTGTTTTTGATGTATCAGTGAAGAAAACTACTTTAAATATATCGTTTTTATTTATTCGTAATGAAAATCAAAGGATGACCTGTAATTTAAGCTTTTATATTTTATTTTTTGTACAAATATAAATATCCATTTAAATCTTTGATATATTTTATTAATCATGTCCGTGAAATAATTAGTCATACATTTTATAAAAGTTCTTTGCACGTATGTTTTGAAATATGTTTGTTATTGGGTTTTTTATGCTTGAACTGCAAACAATAACGATCTTCTCTCTTTATTTCTTAGCAAAGAAAATCTTACTTTGACAAGAAGACAATTATATCAAACGTAATTTTTTTAACGAACAACTGGTTAGATCTTAACTTCTTTGTTTGATCTTACAACTGTTTGTATTTTAGAAATTTTTAGTTTTCCATCCTTTACCAATGACATAATACTGCTTTTTAAGTTTCTTCTTATAATTTAATATTCTGTATTTGTCTGCTTATGTATATACACACATACAAACACAATATTCTTTTTCATTTTTTCTACAATGAATATTTTTACAAACATATAAACAATATTATTTAATCTACTAATTTACATTTATTTTCTTTGAATTACAGTATGTTAATCAATAATTATATTATTAATTTACACCTAAATTAATTATTAATTATTATTTACTAAAAAAGTCTAATTACCTATTGTATTTGAACCTTCTGTTTTATGTTGCGTTTACTATTTCTGTAAAGCTACTTTAATTTACTTCTCTCACAGAATAAAAATTCACATTAATTTTATATATTTGTATCTTTAAATTTTTTTACAAGTTTCTAAAATAAATTGATGTAGGATTGCTATTTAATCTGGTTTTAGAAGAAGCAATTTAACGAAAATAATAAATTATTAACGAAAGTTCGTTAAAAAATTAAAAAATATATTTTTCAAATACAAAATAAACTTCTATTTTGACTACATATTTCGATTTTCTCCACATTATTGATATAAATTACAGTAATTTTTCTTAAGACGCCTTTAACAAGAAATCCTAAATCTCTTATAGTTGTTTTTTGGGAGTGTATAATTTTAATTAGAAAATTCTTTTTAGCTTTAATATATGTTTCTTATATAATATGCTTGGAAAAAGCTATTTATCAGTTTCTTGTTTTAATTACATAAGTTTATTAAATTAAACTACAGCAAAAAATTTAACTATGATCTTTCAAAACATCTCCAAACTGATTTAATTACATCAAGAACAGATTAATATTATTTTACATTAATTTGTTTTTGATATTAGCAAACCAACTTGGAGATGTTTTGATAGATCTTGTTTAAATTTTTCGCTGTAGATTTTATGTAATAAACTTATTCGATTTAAACCCGATTATTACTTATTTATGNAGATTAAATAATATTGTTTATATGTTTGTAAAAATATTCATTGTAGAAAAAATGAAAAAGTATATTGTGTTTGTATGTGTGTATATACATAAGCAGACAAATACAGAATATTAAATTATAAGAAGAAACTTAAAAAGCAGTATTATGTCATTGATAAAGGATGGAAAACTAAAAATTTCTAAAATACAAACAGTTGTAAGATCAAACAAAGAAGTTAAGATCTAACCAGTTGTTCGTTAAAAAAATTACGTTTGATATAATTGTCTTCTTGTCAAAGTAAGATTTTCTTTGCTAAGAAATAAAGAGAGAAGATCGTTATTGTTTGCAGTTCAAGCATAAAAAACCCAATAACAAACATATTTCAACACATACGTGCAAAGAACTTTTATAAAATGTATGACTAATTATTTCACGGACATGATTAATAAAATATATCAAAGATTTAAATGGATATTTATATTTGTACAAAAAATAAAATATAAAAGCTTAAGTTACAGGTCATCCTTTGATTTTCGTTACGAATAAATAAAAACGATATATTTAAAGTAGTTTTCTTCACTGATACATCAAAAACACATGCCCACAAACATCCAAAATGAAAAAATCGCGAAAAAAACTATGAGTTTTGAAAAATTGAATTTTGAAACAGGGAGTGCTATATCACCCCCGCGCCAAACTTCGCGAGAGTAAAACGTCGCGCGTAACACTGAGAATTGTTTTTAAAACATGTAATGTTTGTACAGTACATATAAAACAGGTGTGGCCAAACTTTTATCCCTTAGGGGCTACTTTTTTGGTAAAATATAGTCTGCGGGAGACTATGAATATGGGCAAAGTATTTTAGGATTTTTATATGCGCATGCTTTAACATTAATTTGCATTGTTCATCGGGATAAATACAAACAGTATGGGTACGTTGCACAGACAGTCTATTATTGTACGAATAAATTATCGAATTAAGATTTTTAAACCGTCCATCGCCATCCTTAACCCAAATCTGGATTAGCGNGATTTAATTACATCAAGAACAGATTAATATTATTTTACATTAATTTGTTTTTGATATTAGCAAACCAACTTGGAGATGTTTTGATAGATCTTGTTTAAATTTTTCGCTGTAGATTTTATGTAATAAACTTATTCGATTTAAACCCGATTATTACTTATTTATGTAACCGCAGGGTCGGTACCTCTTTGGCACCACGTCAGGATGACACCACTGTATCTTTACGGACAGACATAGAAACCGTTTCCTTCTCGCGGAGCGGTCGCGTACGTAATAGGTTGGGGTCGGATTGGAAACTGAAGGAGAACTCCGGAAGAAATGCACTCCACAAGATTATTCATTTAACAAATACCCGTTTAATTATAAAGGTTATTTACAGGATTAGGGCTGTTTACAGGATTACTTATCGCTAAACTATCGAACAGCTCGAGAGAGAGAGTTTACATGAGGTTCGCGTGGCGATAGATACCTGGAGTCTGATGAGATCCTCGTTGAAGGATTCTCGTGAAGGTCAAGTTTAGGCGTTGATTAAAGTTCAGGTGTTGATTAAAGTTCAGATATTAATCCAGGTTGGTTTCATTTCGGGCGCTAATCCAGATTTGAGTGTACTTCAGGCGCTAATCCAGATTTGGGTTAAAGATGGCGATGGACGAATGCACACAAACGGAAAGGTTCACGACTGGTGACGAAAAGCGCTCATCGTCAGCACCCCTCCGATTTATACGGGGGGGCTCTTCTGGGTTTTTCCACTTACTCATTCGAAGATTTAGTATGTTGGATCCAATCAACGATTTTTCTTGCTGAGTTCAAGTGACACAGTTGATGTGTCACTTCCAGCAAGGAACTAATTCCGTGGGAAACAGTTTAATCGCCGATTTAATCAGTAATTTTTTTGAAAAATTATCTGGATTTGAACAACAAAATATAATAATTTAAAATATTTTTTTCTAAAACCCTTCTTTAATAATAAAGTTTCTTCTAATTTCGGCTCTCACATTAATTAAGAATGTAGCTAAAACAATTTCTTAATATTTAATCTAACCATTGCACAAACTGCATTAAACAGTATTATATCAAACATAACAGATAATAAGAAAAATTTTAGTACGTTTACTCAATTTTATTAATTCTACAATAATTCGATTAATTGAAGGAGATTAGAATCTATTCACTGGAACCGCATGCAGACACAACATTGTTAAATGTAAAAAGTGTTAAGTTACGTATTCATTCACGTATTTAATCATTAAAAGGAAATTAAATACTCTTTTGTATTCTATTTTTAATTATCCATGATTAAATTCGTAATTCCTTTCGAATTTAATCGAGTTAGAATTTATAACTTTAAAGATAATTTTGTTGTAGTTCCTTAATTTAAAATGCCTTGACTTAGTTAATTAAATTGTTATATCGTTATTATAATATTTGAAAATGGTTTATAAAAATTATTACTGTTAACCTTTGTAAAAGTTAACATTGTCTTATTTACACGACATAAATTGAGGATTATTTAAGCTAACTATTTAATTGTTCATTATCTTAAAAGTGTAAATGCTATTCGATTGAATTGTGAGATGTATATTTTTATGTGTTTTAATAAAAACTTCTAAAATTATATTAAAAAATTTGAAATTTGTTTCTTAAATAAAAAAGCATATATTTAAATTGAGAATATGATTAATGTGTTTTGTTTTAGGTAAAGAAAATCATTAACCTGAAATATCGATCGTGTCTGAAGAATCATATGTATGCATTATTACTACCGCTAAGGATTTAAGGTATATGAACAGTATTTATTAAAATCTTTAATACATTTTTATTAGATTTAAAAAAAATAGAACATTTAAATAAGAATCATGAAAACAATAATAAATTACAATTCAAAAGGAGAATTAAGGAAAATATTTATTGGATATTTACATTGCTGAGATTTGGTAGTTAAATTGAACATATTCGGATTTTGTAAATAAATTTGTTTAATATAATTCTATCAAAATTTAATTATATTCTAAATGCGATTTTATACCTCAATATTGGTTTTATTATTTAATAATTAATACAATAAATTTGATAATTTTCAATAAAAATATTACAAACAAATAAAAATTCTGTACTATTTTCTAAGTTTATTTTATAATTATCTAGAAATTTAAAATGTCATTTATTAGATTATCCCCAAAAGTTTTATATAATTATCTCCTCAACAATATTAGCGAAAGATATCAGACATAACTAAATTAAAGAAACTTTTGTGAATATTAGCTTATCTTTCCCAAATATGGTAGATAGAATAACAAACAAATTCAAATTTTTCGTAAATATTATTATGTGAAGAACAAATTATTGTAAAAAAACAGTCCTCGACAAATGATTTTCAAAAAACAAATAATTTTCTTCAATACTCAATTACGTTATCTTCTATATTTGTCAGTTTATATTCATAAAGAAATTATGACTTTGCATTTTCTGCAACATTCTGTGAAATATATGATTAAATGTATGAATGATTCATTTAATAGATAATATAATTTATTATTTGAAACTAAAATAAATTGTTTTTTTTTTGAGTATTTTACATTAACGAAAACGTTTTTGTTTATATTATACTATTTAATTCAAATCACCAATTTCAATAATGCAATAAACTTTTTTAGACAAAACTAATACAGTAATTTAGTCTTGAAAAACATTAAGCTAATCTAATAATTTAGCTCAATGTTTCTCAATATTTTTTTAGAAATTAGTAATAGCTTTTATAATGTTTTTTTTTTTTCTAATAGCTCTTCAACAAAATATAATTTATAATTAAAATGATTTATTCTAGGTATTTATTATATTTACTTATTCGTTACATATAAACATATATATGTCCGTTATCTTTTGTCTCATTAACACCATGAAACAAAAGATTCAGTTGTCTGATTTCTTACGTTTCAGTCTAGTTTTTTACTGTAAAATATTTTAAAATACTTTAAAATAAAAACTAACATTCGAAATACAGGAAACAGAAACAAAATATTGTTAATTATATATAAAATATAAAAACATTGCTATAGGCTATATAAAATATTATTTATTTTATATATCTTTAAAAATTAAACTAAATAATCATATTATTTTCCTCTTTCTAAAACGCATTATATTTTAATCGTCAGTAAAACATACGATTAAACTGTTTACATCCATGTTTATCTTTATTAGAATTTTGGATGTTCTGATAAAACTTTCAATCTAGGGATATAATTTTTTTATAAAATAAAATTACGTTTATCCTTTAATTAATTGAGATAGTATAGCAAATCTTATAAAATATGTAAATTTTCTTCGTTGACGTACAGTATTTTATTGAATTCTACAAAATTTATTTTCTTACGCGTCTGATAATGATATTAAAGCTAATACATTAATTCCTTTAATGCATTTAAATTCAAACATTTATTTATTTCAAAATAATAAAGAAAGTAGAAGAGAATTAAGGGATTAGTAGATTATAAATACTGTAAAATTAAGTGATAAAGTCTCAGTTCAATTTGTTTTTTATTTTTAGATATACAGTAGAGCATCGATTATCCGAATCAATTGCTGACGGGTAATTCGGGGAAAATCGATGTTTCGGATAACCGATTATGTACGAAAAAATATATTAATTTATCTCATGTTGAAATTTTCCTCCGTTGCGTGTCGCTTCGCGTTGAATTTTCGTCGATGTTAAGCCTAACGAAGACTATTGTATCGTTAAAAATTATTTTTTNCAAATTTCAATTTACGACAAACTTCAGGCAGGTGTTTCAGAAATATAGGCACTTATGTGACTCGGCAAGGTTTAAATTAATCATAGTACAAGATACACTAAACATAGAATGGTCAAACTCTCTTTATCTATGGCTCTGCAAATGTGCGACAGCTCCTGTGCATTTTCACGTCTGCAGAACGTGATGGAAAAATTGAGTGACTTGAGGACTTTTTTCGCGAGTGAGTTATTGATATTCTTCGTAAAGGCAAAACTATCAATTCCTCGTGTTTGTTTCAATTCAGATTTTACTGTTTCTTTACCTAATTCAGACTTTAAGCTGAAACTTAACCAACTTATGTAATACATACTGTACTTACTTAGTGATAATTAATTACCAATTATCAAAATTTTAATAATTTTTATTAAATATAAAAGTTTCGATTTTTACCTTTCTCAACTTCCTTGAAATTAAAAGAGAGCAATTTTTCTTTGATACAATTTTATAAATCTGTAAATTGAAATTTTAATCGTTTAAACAATTAAATGAAGTAATGATTAGTCATTTACTCATTTTCGCTTCTTTGTCCCTTTCCAAAAAAGCGTAGAAAATATCGAGAATAGAAAATTGAATTTTACTTTGTTAATGTTTGTCAGATTCAGTCTTTTTTCAGAACACATCATCACCTGCATCATGATAAATACTTTAATAGAGCATGCAATTATCGTGCACGAATGGTCTCTGAATTGTCTCCTGTAATGTAATTTAAAAATACATTCATAACCTCACCAATATATCGTTTTGAAAAATATTATCAATAAAAATTATAAAACTTGAAAAAGTTTCATCTATACTAATGCGTGAATATCATTTATTCGATACTCATATCATTATAGCTGTGAAAAGGTAATTTAAAAATCTTCATATGTCTTTATATGAATTATGTTGTGCAAGATTTAAATTGGTTTAATGTTCTTTCAAATTAAATTCAAGGTTGAATAATATTAGAAATAACTTGGTCGATTTAATATAATACTATTTATTAAATTCAACAATATTATTCTTGATATTTATAAAAACTTATTATTAAATGTCCTTGAAATTTTCATAAATATGAAAATTTGCATGTGGGATTCGAATGAGAGCCAGAATATCATAATATATCAAGAAATGGCGAGCAATAATTGGATCAGACTCGCGAGTCTATGCATAATCATAACAGACGATTCGTTTCGAGAACTGACTGACAACTGAGCTAAACTCGTATGTCTGCTGCCCTGAGAAATCCAGATCCGACTTCAAAATTTGAAAAAATTTTTCACAAATTTTGTATGAGTGATCTGTCCTGCATAAGTCTAACTTCGACCACAAACCTGCTGTAAGGATAGGATAGAATTAATAGAATAAAGCGATACTTTGCGATCTATCAAAAGAGAAATATTTCCGCGATGACGTTTTGTGGGGAAACTAGCCCTTATTTAGGTGTAAGACGTGTAGAAAATCCGAATAACTTCATTTTGCAAGTCTGTTGCATTGGTGAGGCACAAACCCGAGACGAACTATCAGTGTTCAATAGATTTATTCATTCGGTCATTGATATTCCACTAAATATTAACGTAGTTTCCGTCTTTCGACTTTATTTCGATTAAAATTGAAAATAATCTCAATTTGGAGTGCTTGTTTCTTTATGTTTTCCGAGAAGACAAAACCCCTGAACACTGATAGTTGTCGCGGATTGCAACTCACCAATGGGCTGGCCACGTGGAGTTTTTCTTGTTTTCTTCGTGTCTAACACCTAAATAGGAGCCAGTTTCCCATAGAAATTCCTCCGAGGAGGTACTGTACCTTGAGAGATCGCCCATGTATTGTGTTACCTTATTATATCAATCTTACAATCCTGTATATTTCTTTGTATTTCCTGCAATTCGGAATTTCCTTATACGTCCATTTTTTTTATTACCGTCTTTCGGTTTTCTTGCAATTCTATAAATTTCCTTTTTGATGTAATTTCAAATTTTTACTCTCTTTCCATTTTTTTTGGCAATAACTATTTGGTTTGCTATGTCTGCTTTATAATAGCTAGATTATTTTTTAAGTAACGTTGTATTAAATTATATTTTTTACGATAGTTTATCACTTTCTTATCTAGAATTATTTGCTCACCTGTTTTGACACTGTTTGTCATCTTAGCAAGGTTTTTTTATATTATATTTCAGAATTTTTTCTCTTTTTTCTTGATATCTAAAGTATGTATCATTTACCTTTCCGCCACTATTTCTATTGCTTTAGTAGCTGTAGGAGCGTATTGGTCGCAAAATATAAATAAATAAATAAAAAAGTAGGCCTAATTAAACAGTCCAAAAACATAAATACAGTAATTTAAATATTCCAATAGTAGTTTTCAGGCTAAATTGTACAATACTTGTAGACA
>NW_019384689.1:473794-506893 GCF_000671375.1 Centruroides sculpturatus | reverse complement strand
AGCAGGTGTGGCCAAACTTTTATCCCTTAGGGGCTACTTTTTTGGTAAAATATAGTCTGCGGGCGACTATGAATATGGACAAACAATTTTAGGATTTTTATATGTGCATGTGTTAACATTCGTTTGCATTGTTCATCAGAATTATCCCAATGAACAATGCAAATGAATTTAAATACAAACGGTATGGGTACGTTGCACAGACAGTCTATTATTGTAAGAATAAATTATCGAATTAAGATTTTTAAACATTAATTTAAGTGAAAGCAAATTGTTCAACTTTAGATTCGCGGGCTATTTTCAAAACCTTTGCGGTCGACCGGTCGACCGCGGTCTACGTGTTGGCCATCCCTGATATAAAACAATAGCCCAAAGAAAATAAAATTATAAAAATTATAGAATTTTAAGACTATTATTATTATAACTATTAAAAATTAAATATTATCTTCGACAAGGAGGAAAAAGTATGCAGCAATATTTCTATTCTTACTGAGCATTTTCTTGCGATACTCTTCAAAAGCTTAGTGAAAACCCGTGTCCTTATTGAAATTTTAACTTATACAATCAAAACATATCAATATTGTGTCTAGTTCTAAGTTTAGATATGTCTATTTTACAGCTTTATAGTAGTCAGAAAATCAATATTTTCAATTAACACGACATAAATATCAGTAATGTAAATGTTTTTAATTATGTAAATTAAAATTGCAGTATATAATTCAAGTATAAACAATATATATACCAAGTACATTAGAATTGAGGATAACAGGAATTATTAAAGTTTTCAGATATATTTAAATCTATATGTACTAATATACGATTAATAAATGTATATTAGTTGACGTCCGGATGCCGAAACTTTCCTGTCTTGTCAGCTTGCTGTTTTCACATGAAGCACTCAAGTTCAAATTCCAGTTCGATCTCTTCATAAGTTTTTGTGAGTAGTTTGTCTCGAATACAAAATATAATAATCAATAAATAATAATACAGTATTAATTTATACCTAAATTGATTATTAATAATTATGTACTGTACTAATTACCTATTGTGTTTTATGTTGTTTACTATTTCTGTAGAGCTACTTTAATTTACTTCTCTCACAGATTAAAATTCACATTAATTTTATATATATGTATCTTAAAATTTTTTACAAGTTTTTAAAATAAGTTGATGTAGGATTGCTATTTAATCTGGTTTTAGAAGAAGCAATTTAACGAAAATAATAAATTATTAACGATAGTTCGTTAAAAAATTAAAAAATATGTTTTTCAAATAGAAAATAAACTTCTATTTTGACCACATACTTCGATTTTATCCACATTATTGATATAAATTACAGTAATTTTTCTTAAGGTGCTTTTAACAAAAAATCCTAAATCTCTTACAGTTGGTTTCTATTTTTTTGGGTGTATAATTTCAATTATAAATTTAATTTTAGCTTTAATATACGTTTCTTATATAACATGATTGGAAAATCGATTCATCAGTTCCTTGTTTATATCTTATTAAAATAACATTAATCTGTTTTTGATATTATCAAATCAACTTGAAGATGATTTGATAGATCTTATTTAAATTTTTTGCTATAGATTTTATGTAATAAACTTATAAAATTCGATTTAAACCCGATTATTACTTATTAATTAAGAATGTAGCTAAAACAATTTCTTAATATTTAATCTAACCATTGCACAAACTGCATTAAACAGTATTATATCAAACATAACAGATAATAAGAAAAATTTTAGTACGTTTACTCAATTTTATTAATTCTACAATAATTCGATTAATTGAAGGAGATTAGAATCTATTCACTGGAACCGCATGCAGACACAACATTGTTAAATGTAAAAAGTGTTAAGTTACGTATTCATTCACGTATTTAATCATTAAAAGGAAATTAAATACTCTTTTGTATTCTATTTTTAATTATCCATGATTAAATTCGTAATTCCTTTCTCGATCAAACAGTTAGAATTTATAACTTTAAAGATAATTTTGTTGTAGTTCCTTAATTTAAAATGCCTTGACTTAGTTAATTAAATTGTTATATCGTTATTATAATATTTGAAAATGGTTTATAAAAATTATTACTGTTAACCTTTGTAAAAGTTAACATTGTCTTATTTACACGACATAAATTGAGGATTATTTAAGCTAACTATTTAATTGTTCATTATCTTAAAAGTGTAAATGCTATTCGATTGAATTGTGAGATGTATATTTTTATGTGTTTTAATAAAAACTTCTAAAATTATATTAAAAAATTTGAAATTTGTTTCTTAAATAAAAAAGCATATATTTAAATTGAGAATATGATTAATGTGTTTTGTTTTAGGTAAAGAAAATCATTAACCTGAAATATCGATCGTGTCTGAAGAATCATATGTATGCATTATTACTACCGCTAAGGATTTAAGGTATATGAACAGTATTTATTAAAATCTTTAATACATTTTTATTAGATTTAAAAAAAATAGAACATTTAAATAAGAATCATGAAAACAATAATAAATTACAATTCAAAAGGAGAATTAAGGAAAATATTTATTGGATATTTACATTGCTGAGATTTGGTAGTTAAATTGAACATATTCGGATTTTGTAAATAAATTTGTTTAATATAATTCTATCAAAATTTAATTATATTCTAAATGCGATTTTATACCTCAATATTGGTTTTATTATTTAATAATTAATACAATAAATTTGATAATTTTCAATAAAAATATTACAAACAAATAAAAATTCTGTACTATTTTCTAAGTTTATTTTATAATTATCTAGAAATTTAAAATGTCATTTATTAGATTATCCCCAAAAGTTTTATATAATTATCTCCTCAACAATATTAGCGAAAGATATCAGACATAACTAAATTAAAGAAACTTTTGTGAATATTAGCTTATCTTTCCCAAATATGGTAGATAGAATAACAAACAAATTCAAATTTTTCGTAAATATTATTATGTGAAGAACAAATTATTGTAAAAAAACAGTCCTCGACAAATGATTTTCAAAAAACAAATAATTTTCTTCAATACTCAATTACGTTATCTTCTATATTTGTCAGTTTATATTCATAAAGAAATTATGACTTTGCATTTTCTGCAACATTCTGTGAAATATATGATTAAATGTATGAATGATTCATTTAATAGATAATATAATTTATTATTTGAAACTAAAATAAATTGTTTTTTTTTTGAGTATTTTACATTAACGAAAACGTTTTTGTTTATATTATACTATTTAATTCAAATCACCAATTTCAATAATGCAATAAACTTTTTTAGACAAAACTAATACAGTAATTTAGTCTTGAAAAACATTAAGCTAATCTAATAATTTAGCTCAATGTTTCTCAATATTTTTTTAGAAATTAGTAATAGCTTTTATAATGTTTTTTTTTTTCTAATAGCTCTTCAACAAAATATAATTTATAATTAAAATGATTTATTCTAGGTATTTATTATATTTA
This sequence comes from Centruroides sculpturatus, assembly GCF_000671375.1. Classification (NCBI taxonomy): domain Eukaryota; kingdom Metazoa; phylum Arthropoda; class Arachnida; order Scorpiones; family Buthidae; genus Centruroides; species Centruroides sculpturatus. The sequence goes on along the minus strand of NW_019384689.1, from coordinate 503,415 downwards.
CTTATTCGTTACATATAAACATATATATGTCCGTTATCTTTTGTCTCATTAACACCATGAAACAAAAGATTCAGTTGTCTGATTTCTTACGTTTCAGTCTAGTTTTTTACTGTAAAATATTTTAAAATACTTTAAAATAAAAACTAACATTCGAAATACAGGAAACAGAAACAAAATATTGTTAATTATATATAAAATATAAAAACATTGCTATAGGCTATATAAAATATTATTTATTTTATATATCTTTAAAAATTAAACTAAATAATCATATTATTTTCCTCTTTCTAAAACGCATTATATTTTAATCGTCAGTAAAACATACGATTAAACTGTTTACATCCATGTTTATCTTTATTAGAATTTTGGATGTTCTGATAAAACTTTCAATCTAGGGATATAATTTTTTTATAAAATAAAATTACGTTTATCCTTTAATTAATTGAGATAGTATAGCAAATCTTATAAAATATGTAAATTTTCTTCGTTGACGTACAGTATTTTATTGAATTCTACAAAATTTATTTTCTTACGCGTCTGATAATGATATTAAAGCTAATACATTAATTCCTTTAATGCATTTAAATTCAAACATTTATTTATTTCAAAATAATAAAGAAAGTAGAAGAGAATTAAGGGATTAGTAGATTATAAATACTGTAAAATTAAGTGATAAAGTCTCAGTTCAATTTGTTTTTTATTTTTAGATATACAGTAGAGCATCGATTATCCGAATCAATTGCTGACGGGTAATTCGGGGAAAATCGATGTTTCGGATAACCGATTATGTACGAAAAAATATATTAATTTATCTCATGTTGAAATTTTCCTCCGTTGCGTGTCGCTTCGCGTTGAATTTTCGTCGATGTTAAGCCTAACGAAGACTATTGTATCGTTAAAAATTATTTTTTTATTTTGTACGAACAAAATGAATATATTGAAAAATATAAAAACAATAAAAAATTATACTTCAGAAGTTAATTTAGTATCAAAAACGTAAAATATTTGAGTAGCCCAATACATAGCCAAAGATTGCAGCGCCACAGCACTGGCGAAAATTTAAATTTGCCGACTGAAATTCTTTCGGATAATTGACGTTTCGGTTAATTGACTTTCGGATAATCGACGCTCTACTATATTCTGTTTTAACAATAGTTAAAACAGAATATAATTTAATAGAATTTATTTTTGGTAATTCTCTTCGAAGGTAACGTTTAAACTATAAAGGAATATAAACTCATTTATAAACTGCACGCAATCAAAATAAAAAGATTGATAGCTGCCTTTGAGCAGAGCAATTTATTATATTGTGTATCGACAAAACCTTTTTATTGTAGGATAATAAAAAAAAAAAATAAACCAATAGAAAATGTAGATGAATAAAAAGAAAGATTTATAGCGTATTTAATAAAACTATCCTTCAATCTAGAGACAGAAAATACGTTTTATTAAACTTTCCAATGCGGTGTTATGTAATAACAACGTTTAAATCGTTTTTACAATATTTGATAGAATGCTTCTATATTATAAAAGAAATTAATAGTTTCATTTTTTTAATATGTATAATATACTGTACAATAAATGCGAGTCAATTAAGTTTTCTGTTACTTAATAATGAACGGAGAAAAAACTGAAAATTTAATTAATTTACAAGCTTGATAAGTTTTATTAAGTAAAATATATCAGATTCATCAATCAATTAAATTTTTAGTTTATCTTGTAATAATAAATGAAGAAAGAAGTATTAAACTACTAAAACTCCTAAAAATTAAATTAATTCTAAATTAGCACAAATATAAAGAAAGATGTTAGCTCATAATGAAGAGAATGAATGATTTTATCTTTATTTTTACAAAGTTTATTTATTAACATTTCTTATTTAAAATATAAAATCCAAATATACATAAACTATTTTTTTCGTACATAAAAATTTAATAGCTTAATATATGAAGGTGTAAAATAGAGAAGGAAATTAAGATTTTACAATCTGCAGAAATTCCTAAAGGAAATGTTTTAAAATATTACTTTATAAAAAATAAAAGTACACCGAATGTATAAATTAAAGATTGACGACTTCGTTTTTATTAATTTTTCACTTCTTACAGGCATACCCAAGGATCCAAGAACTAAGGTACTACTACTAATTCTATAAAACGATTTTAATATGATGATTTATAATTTTAATAGATTTAATCTAAACTTCAATCCTAGTCACTTAAAAATATTTCTTTCCGCAAGAAAGAAAAAAAAAACTAGCTAATTTCTTATACAAAAAGTCGTCTTGAGATCTGCAAATCACCTTTGTTGGTAAGGTTATATTTAAAGAGTACATAAATAAAAATTACTGCCATTAGACGCAATTTCTTTTACGGAAGAGGATCGACCCATTTCGTGAAAAGACTGTTTTGAGAGCTTTTATTCTGGAAACTTTCAGTTCTAATTTGATTATTGTAGTAATTTATCTTCAGGTACTGATACTTTCGTTATAAGGCTATTCAGTAATTTACTACACATTCAATCTATTAACTTACGAGATTGCCTCAGTATTTCTTCTTTATATATGTTCTTCCCTGTGTGAGTCAAAATGTAACTTATTTAAGCATACTCAATTATCTGAACGTTTCGCTGAATAACATTGACAATCTCTTACACTCAGATCGTTTATTGTTTAAAATATTTTGTTAAAGAGCTAGGCTTTATATTACTTCGTTTACAGGGTTGTATTTTTATTGTTTTAATAGAGTGGTAATCTTATGTCTGATTAAGAATTTACCTACGTATGATAAATTAAAATAAATAAAAACGTGTTTTGTATCCCTTGTCAAAAAGCCATTTATTTAGGATTATTCATATTACAGTATACATCTGCAATTTGTTTTCATGTATTGAGATTCACGTAACGAAAATATTTCTGTCAACATAAACTGGGAGTCTAGCCTTAACTATTTTTAGTCATACCGAAGTTTGCGTATCCAATGGCAACGGAAAACAGTAGAAATAAGTTAGTAATGTAGTTAAGACCATACCAACAGATTACCTGCCGTGCTCGAGACATTTTATTTGATATTAAAACCATAGATCCTATCTAAAGAGGAAATGAAATAAGTTTTCTCACAAATAAATTTCTAATGAAAGTTTTTCTATAAATGAACGTTGAATGCAATTAATACAGTTTAAATGAATGAGTGTACTTATAGTTTAAATTACAATTAACTAATAGATTATTTTCTAAACATTAAGTTTTGAAATGAAATTATTTAAATTGATGTTATTTAATAATTATGTTACTATAGAAATGAATTAAGATTAAATTTGTTTCATGTGTTTTAATAAATTAATTAAGTAGTCACATTTTTTAAAAATAAAATCGTTAGCAATTTACGTCTTTTTATGACTTTTTTCCAATTAGAACAGCACTAAATTTTCGGTAATCAAAAAAATTTGTTTAAAGTTATATTAATTATAAGCTATTTTCATTCTAACATCCGCTACTTTGTTTTTTATTTTGATATTTATATTTACTTGTTTGTTTGTGTAAATTGTTGTAGGTATGTATATTAAAAAACAAAGTAGCGGATGTTAGAATATATATATATATATATATATATATATATATTACAGTATATAGGTTATATAAAAAGGGATGTGGGCAATAGGATCTACTAAATGACACCAAGTAATAACTGAAAATTTTTAATATACAGTATTGACTCCTGAACTCTTTCAATTGTTTAATTCTTACGAATACGTTACACAGTTACATTTTATGTATCTAGCATAATCAAACGAGTGAGAGCGTGTTACGCACAAAAACTTGCAGCTTATAGAGTAATTCAAATTTAAAAAAATAATAAAAGGGATTTTGGACTGCTTTTTAGAGTGTCTTTGAAAAGGGATACAGAAATATATGCAGAATATCACTTACGATATCTGGCATATATTCCTGTATCTCTCATTGTCATGAAGAATATAATAAGATGTTTTAATGTAGATTGGTATCATGTTTGTTGGATATCTTTTCAAGCTTTCATTTAGACCTATATTTTTACTCGTTTGTCAAATAGGAAATCCTCGTTAGTTCGTAACTCTACTTTTGTTCCGGCCGGGGATGTAGAGATTTACATGTTAAGGAGTTCTGTTAGTTCGAAATACGGTACTTCGAAATTGAAAGTAAAAAATTCTGTCCGAACTTTGATATGCGTATGTCAATTAGTTCGTTTAGATCTAAGTGCTTCCTTGCTGTAAGAGAACAGTAGAACAACTCTAATCTGGTCAATATGGCTTTTCTTTTACAGTAACACATTTTCGGGTGTCCTTATTCATGGACTACCTTTTTTTTCTCTCATCTCATAAAATACGGCTGGTTTTCGGGATTGAAAGATTGGGCTACGAGTAGAAGATTGAGCTATTTGTAGGGCTCTAGGCTACTACTTTTTGGGACACTTTAAAAATAATTTGGGCTACATTTACTTTACGTGCAGGCAAACAGCTCGTTACCGGTATGAATCTTACAGGTTGCCAGATACGTGTCAGGTAAACATCAGACACGTGCTGTTTACCTGCAGTTTATTTAAATTATTATTATTATTAATTATTATTAATAAATGAAAGTAGCGCTCTCTGTACGTGGCCGTATTCTGTTTGCTTAATAAATTACATCAGCTACGTGACATTCGTAACTGATTTAATTTGTTAAGCATTCGGCTTATTGTACGGATATATGTAAATATCGGATAATTCTAAGTTATGATTATTTCGTACCTTGAATTTCGAACTAACCAGAATTTCTGTACCAGTTTTTGAATTTATATTTTGAAATTTAAAATGCATTACTGTTTTACAAATAATGTCATTAATTCTAAGAAAACAAGGAAAAACCTGTTGTTTAATGATTTGTTAAGAATTTGATATAAATTTGTTAATATAAACTTATACTAATCTTATAATAAGATTATAAATATAAACTTATAATCTTATAATAATAAATTGAAATTCATTTTATACTTATTAATATATTATTTCGAAATACTCCGTATTTTTACTTCCGTATTGAAATATGTCTTATTTCAATAATTACAAATTTTACAGAAAATATGTTTATTTTTAGTTTATTAAAACGGAAATACGAAAATTCATTTTTTACGTATTGAAAATAATGTTTAGAGATGCGTTGTTTGTGTCGTTCTATCTGGAGAAATAACATAAATCATACATTACAATGACGTAGCAGGAAAGAAATATTTCTGAAAGTCTTTGTTCGTGTTAAAAGTAACATCAATCTTTCTTCGTGATGAAGAAAAGTATGAATAGTCGTCTATACGTAACTATTATAATAATAATAAGCATTCTCAATACTGTATTTAACAATTATCAAGTGCAAAGACTGAACATTTTGTAAATCACAAACAATAGTCAATTTGAATAAGTTTGCAAAGTTAAATAAGCCTTGTTCAAGTATTTAAATAAGTTTTACTCGTTACAGGCATTAAATTTTATTTTACAAACGCTATTTTGAGCCACACATTTGGAATGTAAACTCTAACTACAGTTGGTACGGCAGATATAACGAATTTCAAAAAATTTAAGATAGAAATTTTAAAAAGGTCTGAAAATAATAGTTTTAGAAAAATAAAAAAGTATTATATGATTTTAGGAATTAAATTTCTTAACTTAATTTCTCATAAATGTAGCCTTTAATAGAAATTTAAAAGTGCAAAGTATAATTAAGACAAGCATTTTTATAAGAAAATATTCTTACATTTAATCATATCATTATAATAGTTAATTAATGCACAATTAAAGTAAAGGAATAATATTAACGTTTATTGTTTCACTTAAAAAATAATAATCTAGCATTTGCGAAGCTTTTTGGAAATTTCTAAAAGTTGTACCTTCAGAAACTGTTCTTTCAACCTTAAATATTTATTGCTCAATTTCTGTTTCTGACAGTGGCTAAAGTCTAAATACTCTATCTATAAAAAAAATTTTAATTTACCTCTCTGAAAGGTTCGCACATAAAGAATAGTTAAGCTGTTTCTTAAAAAGAGTGTAATTATAATTGTCGATCAAACTGAAAAGTTAATCTCATCACAAATTTTTTTAGGAAAGGCAACGTTACAATGACCAAACCTACTCGAAATAAGATGAATCATCTTCATTCAACGTTGACTGTTCGAAATAACTATAAAAACAAATTTCCATCAACGAGTTGCGTAACTTTTCCGGCAACAACATTCAAAATTGTTGTGGTGTCACATGTTATAAGTTTTATTTAAAATCTTTTATATTGTTAATTATTATAAAATGGCAATAAGCTTAATATTGAGGTTAGACATTGAGTTTTATGAAAAACGAACAAAAAAGAAAAGAAGGGCTATCCTTTTAGCTAGGACTTTGCCCTGTAAGAATATGAAAGAAGAGTTTAGGAGAGTTGATGATTAGGAGGAAGAGGAAATAAAGATAGATAGGAGACACCTAACTACTAAAATTTAAGAGCATTAATCTCCCTAATACACAAATCTGTCTGCAAAATTTCAGAAATTTTTGACAAAAGGTTAACCTCCAAATTGAGTAAGCAAAATCGTGCTCTCCACATAAACTAATATCTATACATAAAGAAAAAAAACCCGAATTTATTTGCATTTCTCGACGTTTCAAGGTCCCTGAGTCCAAAAATGTAAATAATCTTGGAGGGGGGGTCATTATTTGACACATCGAATAGACATACTTTCCCTCTATTAAATATAGGCCTAACAGTCTGGAAAGTAATAATGTATATCTAAACCTAAAATATATTTTTCAAAAATTTTATTTTTAAACAAATGGATCAACGATACTTTCCAATTGTTGTTTTTCTTAAAAGTTACTTTTGTTTATATAATTTATATAGTGTTTTATATATAATCCTTTTTATGTAGGTTGTGTATTAAACTGATTTCTAAAAAATAGATTTTATTTTTTAAATATAATTCTTTCCGGACTTTTATTAGAAGCAGATTTAAATTTTTTACATTCAATCTTGAATAAAATTTTTTAAATATAAATTTGAATGCGTTAAGTAGTAAAAAATTTAAGTAGTCAAAATGTGAGTTTAATTATTAAAGTTAGAGAATTTATGCGTTAATAAAAAAAAAAAGCACGAAGATGAAAAAACTTTTAAATCCTCTTTAAAATGGATTTATCTGCATTTAATTTAGATTTTATTCCTTTTTTACTTAATATGTGTCTTTATTTTTATTTGTTTTCACAGGAAGATTAAATGCATTAAGTATGTTTACTCGTTTATTTTTATTGTTTAACTAAACGGAAATTAATTATTTTTTCATTTCTTTTTACAAAATGCAAATTATATATTCTTATATTATTTAATTTAACGCATTTATTTTTTAAGCTACAAAACGTATTGAGAACTGTCGAACAGATTATAATTATTTTGTTTTATTATTTTATATCTACTTTTTAGCTATTTGGACAGTCTTATCGCACCATATTTTTATTGAGCAATTTTTACTTGAATTTTTCTTTTCTATTTTTTATAAAAGAAAAAACCAAGTTAAAATTTCTCAAAAAATCGTGATGCGATAAATTTGCCCAAATAGCGAAAAAGTAGCTATAAAAGAATAAAACAATGCGGGAAAAAGAACAGAAGCTTTATAAGTGAAAATTATAATTACTCGTTAAGAAATCTTACAATTAGTTTCTTTAAAATATTAAAACATTATAGTTGAAAAAGTTTTTTTTATTAAAATAACGTTAAAACCGGGGATAAAAATAAAGAATTCTTCTTAATGAATGTTAAAAACTCAAAAGAATTTTACATTTTTTCAGTTAACTTTATTTTTCTTAATTTACATTTTGAAGCTTTTTCAAAATCTATAAAGATTCAATGCTAAGAAATTATTCTTTCAACATCTATCGCTGTTAATTTTATCGAATAAGATACTTTATTATCCAATTTCTACATGTGAGAATGAATAGAAAATTTAAAGACTACTTATAACTACCACTTCAATAAAAGCTTAAAAAAGTTTTAATTATATTCTATTAAATTAAGGGTTAATTTTTAAAAATATATTTGTTCGATATATAAATTGTAACAAGTCTAATATTTTTTATAAGGTTATAGGCCTACATTAGATGGCAAAGAACGTAAGAAGATCATTTTATCGTTTGACATTTATATAAGATAAATTTTTATTAAAAGTAGAAAGAAATTTCTCTTTAAAAAAGTCTATAATATATATAGTGTGATCGAGAACCTAATACACAAGAATTCGATACAAGAATCAACTTTATTTTATCTCTTTCCGATTTTCGAGACGAAACATTCGATACAACGAGCGCCGATCGATATTTATGAAATCAAATAATTGTAATCACAAAAATGAAAAGATTCAACTCCTACGCTCTCCGATTTTCTAGATTCTAGACAATTAAGATTTCATTCTCCATTTTCTTTGTTTCATTCAATTCTGCTTTCGTTTATTAGAGAGAGTGGTTCTCTCTATTCATTCAAAAGTGGTTATGCAATTTAGTAAAGATTTATTTTCCCTGCTCTACATTAAAATACTTCTCTAGATTATTATAATTTTATAAATTAAAACGCAATTTTAATTTACTATACTTGTTCACCGGTTACTTTTCTCGTCTTATCATTAAATAAAGAAATCTGATAACTTACATATTTGTTTTTAGGTCGTATTCACTTATCTCATTTCGTAATATTTTCTTATATAATGATGTATAATCTAATCAATAATTTAATTTATTTAGAATCATTGATTGATACACAAATAGATGTTCTGTAACAACTTTGTTATTTGAGGAAGATGATAACCCATTATTTTTTGTGGGTGAATTACAAATTTCGCCCAGAAGAAATGATGGATAAGCCCACCGGAATGATAAAATTTTGTTAAAAGTATACGGTGTCAAAAGGAATAAAATGATTTTTTCCGATTGCTTTGATATGGAGTCCTTTTAAAGCAGAATGATTTAACGTTACTATTATTTATTAATAGTTCTTTATAAGTATAATTTGTCACTTTACATATTATATGAATTTTTAATTGCTGATATTTACAAATAAACACATTTTCAAAAGCAATAAATCATGAAATGTACCAATATGAATATTTTATTTTACTTTCTATCAAAATGTAATAAATATTCTGATGAAAAGAAAAAAAACGAAATTAAATAAAAAGAAAGTGTTAAAAATATAGTCGTTTTCGGAGTAAATTCGAAGAAAAATGCCTATACAACATTATAAGCTTTTAATGGAAGTTTATTTGAAATATAACAGTCTTAATGGAATCGAAGTGTGGGAGTAGACTTAAAGCTTACTTTCAAGTTACTGGGTTATTTTTCTAGGAAAATGAAACTGAGCACCGCAGCATAGAAAAGTAAAACTGTGTGAAAAAAAGGTTTAAAGCTGATGTAAATTGACAGCAATCGGAAATTCGATTGACACGTAGCGCACGACTGGCTTAGAACCGACAATCGATCCATAGACTTTACATGGCAAACTTTCAACTCGAATATCTCGGTCCATAGATCGAATTTCAAAATTCTGACTTCGCCAAGACATCGGCTTTGCCTTGTACTGTACTATACAGATCATATTTGCAAAAAAAGTCATGTTTAATGGTGGTACGGTTACTTTGAACTTCGATTACAGACAAAACACTTTCTGACATATGCAGAGCTTCGTTCCGTCAGTTTTAAAATAATACATTTTAATGAGTTATGAAAATAAGATATAAATTCTTCTGGTAATCTTTCCGTGGAGACAAAATTAACTGACTTGTGAAATCATCTTATGTACTCATGTATTGTACAGTACAGTACGTAATCAATCACGTGAGAAATTTAAGAAGGAAAATTGTAAACAGTTTGTCATTATGCCTGATTTTTCCTAGAGAAAATGTTAAAAATTCTCTTTAATAAATATGATACTCTGGTAGTCGGTGACGGGTTTACGCCTTACCAACTTGCTGGCCACGTAGAGTTTTTCAGGTTTTCTTACGTGTTAACACTAAAATACAGATCAGTATCTCATAGAAAGTCTTCTCGGGAAGCGTCCTCTCTTTGCTGATCGTCCAAGTGTCGCTTTGCTTTATTCTATGAATCCAGTTTAATCCAAAATAATAATTAATATATTTCAATATAGATTTTGATAAACATTTTTCAATNTATCTTTATTAGAATTTTGGATGTTCTGATAAAACTTTCAATCTAGGGATATAATTTTTTTATAAAATAAAATTACGTTTATCCTTTAATTAATTGAGATAGTATAGCAAATCTTATAAAATATGTAAATTTTCTTCGTTGACGTACAGTATTTTATTGAATTCTACAAAATTTATTTTCTTACGCGTCTGATAATGATATTAAAGCTAATACATTAATTCCTTTAATGCATTTAAATTCAAACATTTATTTATTTCAAAATAATAAAGAAAGTAGAAGAGAATTAAGGGATTAGTAGATTATAAATACTGTAAAATTAAGTGATAAAGTCTCAGTTCAATTTGTTTTTTATTTTTAGATATACAGTAGAGCATCGATTATCCGAATCAATTGCTGACGGGTAATTCGGGGAAAATCGATGTTTCGGATAACCGATTATGTACGAAAAAATATATTAATTTATCTCATGTTGAAATTTTCCTCCGTTGCGTGTCGCTTCGCGTTGAATTTTCGTCGATGTTAAGCCTAACGAAGACTATTGTATCGTTAAAAATTATTTTTTNACTTTGCCCTGTAAGAATATGAAAGAAGAGTTTAGGAGAGTTGATGATTAGGAGGAAGAGGAAATAAAGATAGATAGGAGACACCTAACTACTAAAATTTAAGAGCATTAATCTCCCTAATACACAAATCTGTCTGCAAAATTTCAGAAATTTTTGACAAAAGGTTAACCTCCAAATTGAGTAAGCAAAATCGTGCTCTCCACATAAACTAATATCTATACATAAAGAAAAAAAACCCGAATTTATTTGCATTTCTCGACGTTTCAAGGTCCCTGAGTCCAAAAATGTAAATAATCTTGGAGGGGGGGTCATTATTTGACACATCGAATAGACATACTTTCCCTCTATTAAATATAGGCCTAACAGTCTGGAAAGTAATAATGTATATCTAAACCTAAAATATATTTTTCAAAAATTTTATTTTTAAACAAATGGATCAACGATACTTTCCAATTGTTGTTTTTCTTAAAAGTTACTTTTGTTTATATAATTTATATAGTGTTTTATATATAATCCTTTTTATGTAGGTTGTGTATTAAACTGATTTCTAAAAAATAGATTTTATTTTTTAAATATAATTCTTTCCGGACTTTTATTAGAAGCAGATTTAAATTTTTTACATTCAATCTTGAATAAAATTTTTTAAATATAAATTTGAATGCGTTAAGTAGTAAAAAATTTAAGTAGTCAAAATGTGAGTTTAATTATTAAAGTTAGAGAATTTATGCGTTAATAAAAAAAAAAAGCACGAAGATGAAAAAACTTTTAAATCCTCTTTAAAATGGATTTATCTGCATTTAATTTAGATTTTATTCCTTTTTTACTTAATATGTGTCTTTATTTTTATTTGTTTTCACAGGAAGATTAAATGCATTAAGTATGTTTACTCGTTTATTTTTATTGTTTAACTAAACGGAAATTAATTATTTTTTCATTTCTTTTTACAAAATGCAAATTATATATTCTTATATTATTTAATTTAACGCATTTATTTTTTAAGCTACAAAACGTATTGAGAACTGTCGAACAGATTATAATTATTTTGTTTTATTATTTTATATCTACTTTTTAGCTATTTGGACAGTCTTATCGCACCATATTTTTATTGAGCAATTTTTACTTGAATTTTTCTTTTCTATTTTTTATAAAAGAAAAAACCAAGTTAAAATTCCTCAAAAAATCGTGATGCGATAAATTTGCCCAAATAGCGAAAAAGTAGCTATAAAAGAATAAAACAATGCGGGAAAAAGAACAGAAGCTTTATAAGTGAAAATTATAATTACTCGTTAAGAAATCTTACAATTAGTTTCTTTAAAATATTAAAACATTATAGTTGAAAAAGTTTTTTTTATTAAAATAACGTTAAAACCGGGGATAAAAATAAAGGATTCTTCTTAATGAATGTTAAAAACTCAAAAGAATTTTACATTTTTTCAGTTAACTTTATTTTTCTTAATTTACATTTTGAAGCTTTTTCAAAATCTATAAAGATTCAATGCTAAGAAATTATTCTTTCAACATCTATCGCTGTTAATTTTATCGAATAAGATACTTTATTATCCAATTTCTACATGTGAGAATGAATAGAAAATTTAAAGACTACTTATAACTACCACTTCAATAAAAGCTTAAAAAAGTTTTAATTATATTCTATTAAATTAAGGGTTAATTTTTAAAAATATATTTGTTCGATATATAAATTGTAACAAGTCTAATATTTTTTATAAGGTTATAGGCCTACATTAGATGGCAAAGAACGTAAGAAGATCATTTTATCGTTTGACATTTATATAAGATAAATTTTTATTAAAAGTAGAAAGAAATTTCTCTTTAAAAAAGTCTATAATATATATAGTGTGATCGAGAACCTAATACACAAGAATTCGATACAAGAATCAACTTTATTTTATCTCTTTCCGATTTTCGAGACGAAACATTCGATACAACGAGCGCCGATCGATATTTATGAAATCAAATAATTGTAATCACAAAAATGAAAAGATTCAACTCCTACGCTCTCCGATTTTCTAGATTCTAGACAATTAAGATTTCATTCTCCATTTTCTTTGTTTCATTCAATTCTGCTTTCGTTTATTAGAGAGAGTGGTTCTCTCTATTCATTCAAAAGTGGTTATGCAATTTAGTAAAGATTTATTTTCCCTGCTCTACATTAAAATACTTCTCTAGATTATTATAATTTTATAAATTAAAACGCAATTTTAATTTACTATACTTGTTCACCGGTTACTTTTCTCGTCTTATCATTAAATAAAGAAATCTGATAACTTACATATTTGTTTTTAGGTCGTATTCACTTATCTCATTTCGTAATATTTTCTTATATAATGATGTATAATCTAATCAATAATTTAATTTATTTAGAATCATTGATTGATACACAAATAGATGTTCTGTAACAACTTTGTTATTTGAGGAAGATGATAACCCATTATTTTTTGTGGGTGAATTACAAATTTCGCCCAGAAGAAATGATGGATAAGCCCACCGGAATGATAAAATTTTGTTAAAAGTATACGGTGTCAAAAGGAATAAAATGATTTTTTCCGATTGCTTTGATATGGAGTCCTTTTAAAGCAGAATGATTTAACGTTACTATTATTTATTAATAGTTCTTTATAAGTATAATTTGTCACTTTACATATTATATGAATTTTTAATTGCTGATATTTACAAATAAACACATTTTCAAAAGCAATAAATCATGAAATGTACCAATATGAATATTTTATTTTACTTTCTATCAAAATGTAATAAATATTCTGATGAAAAGAAAAAAAACGAAATTAAATAAAAAGAAAGTGTTAAAAATATAGTCGTTTTCGGAGTAAATTCGAAGAAAAATGCCTATACAACATTATAAGCTTTTAATGGAAGTTTATTTGAAATATAACAGTCTTAATGGAATCGAAGTGTGGGAGTAGACTTAAAGCTTACTTTCAAGTTACTGGGTTATTTTTCTAGGAAAATGAAACTGAGCACCGCAGCATAGAAAAGTAAAACTGTGTGAAAAAAAGGTTTAAAGCTGATGTAAATTGACAGCAATCGGAAATTCGATTGACACGTAGCGCACGACTGGCTTAGAACCGACAATCGATCCATAGACTTTACATGGCAAACTTTCAACTCGAATATCTCGGTCCATAGATCGAATTTCAAAATTCTGACTTCGCCAAGACATCGGCTTTGCCTTGTACTGTACTATACAGATCATATTTGCAAAAAAAGTCATGTTTAATGGTGGTACGGTTACTTTGAACTTCGATTACAGACAAAACACTTTCTGACATATGCAGAGCTTCGTTCCGTCAGTTTTAAAATAATACATTTTAATGAGTTATGAAAATAAGATATAAATTCTTCTGGTAATCTTTCCGTGGAGACAAAATTAACTGACTTGTGAAATCATCTTATGTACTCATGTATTGTACAGTACAGTACGTAATCAATCACGTGAGAAATTTAAGAAGGAAAATTGTAAACAGTTTGTCATTATGCCTGATTTTTCCTAGAGAAAATGTTAAAAATTCTCTTTAATAAATATGATACTCTGGTAGTCGGTGACGGGTTTACGCCTTACCAACTTGCTGGCCACGTAGAGTTTTTCAGGTTTTCTTACGTGTTAACACTAAAATACAGATCAGTATCTCATAGAAAGTCTTCTCGGGAAGCGTCCTCTCTTTGCTGATCGTCCAAGTGTCGCTTTGCTTTATTCTATGAATCCAGTTTAATCCAAAATAATAATTAATATATTTCAATATAGATTTTGATAAACATTTTTCAATTAGAAACAACTATAAACATCAGCGCTATAGGTATTATAAAAGTATTAAACTTTTTAACAACTTTCGTATATCTTTCATTCGTACATTTCTTTGTATAACTTTATTATTAACTTTTAAAAAATACCAGTCATTATACAGTATTTGATATATTAAATAAATTTAATTTTTAAAATTAAATATAAATTAAATATAATTTACTTTAATTTAATATGATTTATAAAAACATACGCGTAATTGAAATTTTTTGCAATTTCATTAAAAGATTTTAAATTAATTTTATGATCTTTTTATTAAGGTAAATTTTTTTTTCATTTCTTCTAACAATTAATTCGTAAAATAAGATGATAATTTAAAAATTAATTAATATCATCTGAATGCAAATAAATTAAATTTAAATTTTATTATTTCTTGCAGTACCTATTTATATTTTCAAAATATTGGCCTTTACGAATGGCTTAGAACATTCTATAATTTTTATATCACAGTCGACCCCCCATAACAATGTTGATTTTTCCGTTTTATATGAATTCCATGTTGTTCGAGTAACATAGATTTTACAAATACGTGAGCCGTTTACAGCCCAGCACACGTATTTGTAAAATATAAGTGACTCGTACAACATGGAATTCATATAAAACGGAAAAATCAACAGTGTTATAGGGGGTCGACTGTATTGATTTATATTTAAAAGGTTTAACTAAACTTTGCCTACATCTGATACTAAATTTGGAAGAGCGAAAAATTTTTTATTTAAAGATTTATTCTAAACAGAATAAATAAGAAAGAATGATTGGATTAAAAAAAAAAAAACATTTTTCTGATATTTTATTATAAATACCACTATCAAGAAACTTAATAAATGCACTAAAACTATTTATTAAATAATATATAAGATATATTCGGTAATATAGTGAGACTTTAGTTAGATGATTTTTATTGAAAGGTAATCAACATTTAATATTTAGAAATTTATAAAATATGTAACTGTTTTATAAATTATATTATTTTTAAATTCTGTAAATCACAATTTAGATAAATTTCGATTCAGAACTATTTTATATTAACTTCATGCCCCTTAACTTATTAACAAGATTGATTGAATAAGACAACGCAATACATAGACGATCTGCTAACGACGTGTACATTCCGAGACAATTTTCTATGTGAGAATGGCTCTTATTTTGGTGTTAGACGTCAAGAAAACCCAAAATATTTCACTTGGCAATTTGTTGGTAAGGTACTGTACAAACCCACGATTAACAACCACTATCCAGTGGTTTTATCACTCGTCCACTGGTGAACAATGTATTAACAAAGTATATTTATTGTCATTTATGGATTCAGTGTTATTCTAATTAGGTATTTACACTTATTTTATTCTATTTATTAGTACAAAATAAAATATATCTATATGTACTGTACAGACAAATGTTAACATACGTTATAAATAAGTAATTTATGACATTATTATTTACTAAACATAAAACAAAACAACCCGTTATTTATTGTAACGATGCCACATTGCCTGGCTGCAATTTTTAATCATCTTTTAATTTAAAAAGTCACGTAACTTCCATTTTAAACCGGAAATTTGTATAAAGTAAATCGAAGTTTCCAACCCCTAAGCTTTCCATATCTGGTCTCGATTTTCATGTGCCTGACTACATTCTCGAGATTTCAAATTTAAACCAGTTTTAATTCAAAAATAATTTAAAACAAACTAAAAGAACAGCGTGTATTAAAATAAAGACAAAATAATCGAAGTAATTTAAATATAATTTGTTACAACCGAATGTTGTTTTTGTTTTTTTTTCACAAATCATTATTTATATCAACGCGTGTTGTTGCAATAAATTAAATTTAATTGTATATTTATGATAATTTACCTGAGATTTTATTTCCGAGACCTTAAAATTGATCTTTTGAAGAAAATTAAGTTACTAGAATTCTGGAACACGTTTGAAAATTAACTTGAGGCGAAATTCGGTTAGATCGATATTGGAAAGTTGCAGAGAAAGAAGGAAAGTTTCGATTACATTGATAAATTATCTTTACAGTAATGACTTTGATAATCTAAATGTGCTTAATTGAATGAGTTTCATCAACTGTCCAAATGATTTAATGCTTGTGGTTGACAAAGTAAATCATGGCTTTTGAAACATTTTTCAAATATAGAAATATATATAAATTATATTTAACGATATAATTAAATAATATTTATGCAAAATAAATTAATTTTGTAATTTTTTGATAATTTAGATACTTTATATAATCATTTCGACTAATAGTTTTAATATTATATTAGAGTATTAGTTATTACAATTTTATGTTTCAATTCTCAGTATGAAATGTTTAATTAAAAAAATTACTTTAGTTTCTAGCAATTTTTCCAAATTAATTAAGCATACTTACAGGTTCTAAAGTAAATATAAAATAATACCGTATTGACCATTGCTTATTGATTCTATAATAATATTTGTGTGTGTCTTTGATCATATCAGTTATAAAATTAATTAATTAATTCGAAAGGCATTTATACATATTGTATTTTTTTAAAAATCAATTTTTATACTTTACAAATTTCAGTTTTCAAACAATTTTTCTAAACAAAATGTATTTTGTTATATGAAATGCTTTATTTATAATATCATTTAGTTAATAGGAAGAAATTAAGAATTAAAAAAGTTTCAGTTTCATGACCTTACATACGAATATTAAAATTGGTTTTACATGTCACGATTCTTTGTTAAAACACAAGCATTTTCTCTATTAACATATTCATTTTGAATTAATGCAGAACTGAAATATTTATAAAAGCTTTCGAATGTTTTAGACTCGTTTTACTTGTAGATTAACTTAAAATTTCTGTTGGCNCCGTGAAGAATAAACAAAAGTAAATAACTTAAATCAGTCAGAAATACAATTTATTATTATTTTTTTAAAGAAAAAAATAAAAATGAGTGGTTGATATTTGTAAATTATTCACAAAATTGACATTTAGAGAATCTAAAAATTATATTGTAAATAAATTAATAATAGATAATAAATAAATAGAAGGTAATAAGTGATAAATAGATAGAAGAATTTCGTATGTACAGTAAAGAACATAAAAAAGATATTTGTTTTAAAAAGTTAACTTTGTATATTTTAATTTTAATTGATGTGTTTTGATTTTATGTAATTATTATTTGCTAAAGCCATAAATAATTCATGCATTTGAAGTCAACTAAAATCAACACACTGCAGTATTCTCAAACCGCTAAATTAGCTATGAAAGAAACGCATAATTTACTTTTCTTCTTCTTCCTACTTATTTGACAATTCACTGTAGGAGTAACCATGTTTAATTGTCTTTTAACTCCAGAAATTCCGTTGCAAGAATTACGATAGACTTATTCGTTTCTCCAGAAAGTATACCTTTTTACGTCAATTTGATGTCATTTTAAAAACTTTTTCATTGTAAAAAAAAGATGACGTCAAATTGACGTTAATGTAAATGCACACTTTATGAACGAAATTAATATGGGTAATGTGGAACATGAAAAACTATATCAGGACAAAAGAAACAATACAGTATCCTTTAAAGGAGTAATATTGTATTGATATACCTTGTATATTAATTAAATGCGACCAATGTCAAGTAAATCTGATATACAAAATTAAAGAGAAACTGAAATTAAATTACAAACGCTTTTCCGGAATAAATTAAATTTTTATTTATTTCTTGTATTAGTAAGATAAGGGAAGTCCATTATGGGTCACTAAGTCTGGTCGATTAATTTGATCAATTCCAATTTTCTTTTCTAAGAAATAACTAAGAAAATCTAGAAAAAGAAGGCTTTGTGGGCCTTAATAGGCTTTCTCTACTGTCTATATTTTATTCTCTAATAATATATGTAATAAGGAACAAAGTTTTGTTCAGATTTTTATTACTCTAATTGTAGTAACACATTTCAAAATATTCAGATTTTTCAATCTATATATATATTGTCCAAATTCTAGAAAAAAATAATATTTAAAACTTGTTTCATATTGTTAAAAATTACGGACAAATAAAGTATTTACAAAAAAGGGGGAAATATATAAAATATGCAAGTTGTTTTTTAGAAACAGTTATGATTTGGAATGCTTTTCGAAAACGTAATTAATGTTTTTTTTTCGTTTGAATTTGAGAAACAAATTAAAGTATTCTTAGTTAATCATTTAATCTTTTAATTCTACATTTTTTAAAAATTTCCAAGCTATTAATTAACTTTTCTTTCAATAATTAAAAATGTAGGTTTCTCTGGAATTTATTATATTTATTCACAGCTTACACTCAGGTCCGCCGTCACCCGACGAGAGTGAAGCTCACACAAACGTCCGCCACTTGTTTACGTTCGTTCGTTTACAATATGGCAATTGTACTACCATCTCACTGCAGGTGGGTCCAATTAACAAAGCCGTACCCCTTTTGTCCCCGCTGTGCTAAAAGGTTACTACTTTACAGTGACAATGATGGATTATTTAAACTGTTTATCTTACTTTTTCTTTCATTCGATGCCTTCTAAAAGTAATAAACAGTTTTTTGATTAATTACTTTGATTCTCTATCACATTAAAAAATTATAGATCGGTGCTGAGATAGACTTATAATTAAAAATTATGTACTGTACTTTTTATATAGAAATTCAAAATTTTTTAATTTTATATTCTCGATATAGCTAATAATTTCCGTTGTTTTTCTTCTTCTCCTTTCTATGAAAGGTGTGACGCTCTGCCTTTTTCTCGTACTCTAACGAAGTTATTCGTTGGATTTCATGGTTTTTTTACTCTCTCTCTCCGTTTAATTTACTATAAATTATTGCTCAGAAGCTTAATCAATTATCAATGTTACAATTTTATATAATTCTGTTATACGCTTATATGTAAACATATATAAGCATATAATTACGTAAATTTCTAATAAATAAAGTAGAATAATTTCATCTGTTGATAAATTATACAAATATCTGTTTAGCTGTCTTTATATTTATAATAAAAAATAAAGAATTAAATATGTATTAGTATTCATTTTATATAAATAAGATTTACTTTACAAAAATTATTCCTTTTTTTATTTGATAAATTTATTTTTCTTTNTCAACAAATTTTCTATCTCATTAAATTTGAAATCGGCTTCATTTTCCTAATTACCTTCCTGTTAATCTGACGCATCATAACTTTTCCAAATATTCTAATTTCAAAAGTAGATTAAAAAAGTAAATTTAAAATATAAAAATCCTAAAGACATATCGTAACTTTAACTTTAATGTTATATAGAAAATTCTTATATTTTCATTCGTTATATCTGAAAAATAAGTGATGACATATGGTCAATACAGAATTGAGGCATTTTTAATTAAATATGAAATAAGTTTAATTAAATAATAAGAAAACATATTGTTAATATATATATAGTAAGATAAGATGTAAGTTTAATATAATAATTTGAAACATATATCTAAACACTGTCTTTTCAAAAGATTTTACATATTATACCGTAGTAGATTAGAATTGAATTATCAAATTACAAACACAACATAAAGAAACTAAAGATTTGAACTGGAAAATCATGGACGTACTCTAAAAATTACAAACTGATAATTGAACTATGAAGACCAGTCTTACTTTGTAATAAAGAATTTGAATGTTTTTATAATAAAGATATAAATAAATTTACTTTTAAAATTAAATTTAAATTAAAAATTGGCATTAGAAAAACTTTAATTTAAACTAATCTATTCATAATAATAAGTTAACATTCAATTTCCAAAAATTAAATATTTCAAATGCAACGTTATAGAAATACTATTCTTTCAAAGAATAAGTGAGACTAACAACTCTTGGCATTTTGAAATACAATTTGTTTATTTAATCATTAATGATATCTGGTCATTTCGCGAAGTTTAAGTTCGCGAATTCTAATTGGGCTGCAATTTAAAAAATTGTAGACATAAATTCCCACTGTCGTCCGTCTGTCTTTGTTCAATCTCGAAAATAGAGTTAGATAAACGAAAGAGAGACCAGATCTGGGAACATTATGGACAGGAGACCCCGATTAACTATATATGAACTTCCGCAAACCAGAAGTCGAGTTATTTCAATTCAAATATTTTCTACTGAAATAAGTTAGATAGATGACCCGCATGACTCTAAAGGAAAAGTATGATGTACAGTACAGGATACTAATTTGAGGTGAAGAGCATATATTTTAAATAAAATAATAAAAAGTATGATTAAAAATTGCAGCCCGGCATTGTGACGATGTGAGAATAAATAATTGCTCGTTGTTATTAATTTCTTGACGTTGAATTGTGTGAATACAGGAGTAAGAACAATAGGCCTAGTTGTTTTCTATTATAGTTTTTAGGTTGAAAATTGTTTACACCAATTAAGTAAAATACTTTACTTAACAACAATGCATTTTATTTAATGAGCAAACTCTAATTAATCTCTGAATAAAAGAGTTCTTTGTTACTAAGTTTTAGTAAAAGAAAATTATTTTCGCTAGAAATGCCATTTAGATTCTTAACTTAATAATTATAATTAATGATATATAATAATACTTTCATAAATTTCAATTTAATCTATTTAAATTTTGACATGACTTTATACATATTATTAATCAAAATGACAAACTCATTAATTTTTGGAATGATTTTATCTGAATAGAAGACTTTCTTCATTTTTGTCATGTAAATATTGTCGTATTCTCAGCTATTAATTTAAAACACTAAATTAATATTTTCACTTACATTATAGGCTACACGTGTGTATTAGTACTTTAATCTAATAACGATTTTCCAGATATTTGCAGTGAAAGAATTTGTTCATCTTTCTTGTTATAGAATGTTTTATCATCATTTCATCATTCGAAAGATACTATTACAAATTCCATTTCTTTTTTTTTAAGTTAGTAATTTATTATAGTATTAACAATTTGTTCTATTTTTATTTCTCTACGTTGAATAGATTTAAGTAAAAATTGAGTTTTACAAAACATTTTGTTTTCATGCTTGAAAAAAGAATAAAAATTTAATTTCAATAAATCTCTACTTTATATTATAGTTTCTATATTTATGTCAATTGTTCTATATCTGATAAGATAAAACTTTTAAAAATATATTTCATATAAGAAAATTGAAAATAATAAAATTCACAATAGATCTTTAAAATCAATATTATTAGAAACAAAATTAGTTCTTAACTTTAAAGATCATCTTATAACTGCAATGAAAAAGTTGGTACTTTCTCATATAGATATAAAATAGAAAAATTTAATTTTATAAAAAATTGTCAAAATGTACAGTTTAAAAGAAAGTATTTCTTATTTAATAATATAAAGAAACGAAGAAATAGATTAAGTTTCTTTGTTTCTTTACATCATATTCTATTACTTTATATCAATTTTCAAATTTACGATACATATTCTAAAATTGTATGAAATTTGAAAAACAGAATACATACACAGTTTTTTGTTACAGTAAAAATGGAAACGCCAAAGATAAATGCTAAAAAACAAAAGATTTAAGAGATGAAAGTTTATCTACCAGTTTTCAGGTTTTTTCATTACCGCAGACAAAATCCGTAATAGGATTTATCAATGAATGATAATCTACAAGTACAACAAATATTGAACCCACGATTGGATTCGAATCGGGGTTTTTGCAATGATAAGAAAGTTTCTTATTGCTTAACCGCGAAAATAGTTTTTATGGATATTCATTGATGAGACCTATCTGTAACGCGACACATGGGTGATCTTCCGATCAGAAATGCTCCCGGGAGGAGCTCTTTTATGGGAAACTGGTCTTTCTTTAGATGTTAAAAAGAAAACCCGGAAAATTCCACATGACCAGTCCGTTGGCCAGGAATGAACCCACGACCAACTACAGTGTGCAGTGTTTTTATCCACTTGGTCACTGGTGGGCAGATTAGACCTTAGAAAATATGTTAATAAGTAATATTATAAAGTTAGTAATNATAACTTCATTGACAAGTGACAGAAGAGAAGATAATTTTGGAAACAAAAACTAAGGTTTAATATTCCATATAGAATTTCAATATTTTAAAAACCAAAAAAAGAAAAACAGGTTGTAAATTAATTCACTGAAACTGGAACAAATAAATAAATTTCATTAATATTTCTTCATCTCTTATATTAATGATTTGAGTAGTTTATATATTTAAATCTCCTGCATATATTTTAATGTTTTAAACTAGTGTATTTTATGAATATTACTTATAACCTTCATCAGTTAACAATCAATATATATAGTCGTTCTACCTTTCAAATTTACGATACATATTCTAAAATTGTATGAAATTTGAAAAACAGAATACATACACAGTTTTTTGTTACAGTAAAAATGGAAACGCCAAAGATAAATGCTAAAAAACAAAAGATTTAAGAGATGAAAGTTTATCTACCAGTTTTCAGGTTTTTTCATTACCGCAGACAAAATCCGTAATAGGATTTATCAATGAATGATAATCTACAAGTACAACAAATATTGAACCCACGATTGGATTCGAATCGGGGTTTTTGCAATGATAAGAAAGTTTCTTATTGCTTAACCGCGAAAATAGTTTTTATGGATATTCATTGATGAGACCTATCTGTAACGCGACACATGGGTGATCTTCCGATCAGAAATGCTCCCGGGAGGAGCTCTTTTATGGGAAACTGGTCTTTCTTTAGATGTTAAAAAGAAAACCCGGAAAATTCCACATGACCAGTCCGTTGGCCAGGAATGAACCCACGACCAACTACAGTGTGCAGTGTTTTTATCCACTTGGTCACTGGTGGGCAGATTAGACCTTAGAAAATATGTTAATAAGTAATATTATAAAGTTAGTAATTTATTATTTTAAACAATATAATTAATAACAAATTAAAACACTATCTTAATAATTAAAAATAAATTGAATTACAGACAATTTAAAACTTAAATCAAAGTGTACCCTACGCATTTCTTTCATCTTTCATCTTATGGCAGTATTTTTTTTTTGTTTACCAATTTTATATAACTTTATTACCTATTATTGAAAAACTTTATTATCTGCCATTTTCTTATTCGTTGTAATTATCATAAAAGAATTATACAATAGAATTTAAATTTGAAATGTCGAAATTGCTATAATAAAATTATTTTTTTAAGTTTTGTAATCGAAAATATATAATCGATATTAATTGGATAATAAATTTAATATACACATTTAGATGGAATATATTATATTTGCTTTGTACTGTTTTTCTGTTCTAACAATTTTGATAGATGTAATTGAACTTAATTTCTGCGAATAATTCATAATATAACATGTTTAAGAAACATTTTTATGGACATTTTAAAACAATAGATAAGATTATGAAATATAAAATGAAATCTCGTTGCGGCCTAGTAATAAATTGTTTGTGGTTCAGCACTAGTCCGCGAACCAGAGTTTGAGCAGCACTGACTTAGAGTATTCTACAAAATATTTTATTCGTTTGTTAATTTTATTGTTAGAAAGCAATTCGTGGAAAGTATAAATATTACTTGAAGATATATGAAGCGATAGTAGATATACTTCTGAGTTGTCTATCTCAGTGAATTTTTAAAAAAGTAATCTATAAATAAAATTACTTTGTTTAAATTTTATAGCATTTCCTTTACTTAAACAGACGTTTCATTGTGGCTGTTCTATATACTGTAAATTATGTATATATTTTATTTATTTTAAATTTTTTCAAAAATATGTGTGATCTTTAAACTTAGAAAGTTGAGGTACAAACTTTCTTTAAAAAAGTGTTAGAAAATGATAGAGTTTTGCGAGAAAATTCTGCAAAAGCTCTCCTAAAACGTATAAAAGTAAAACCATTGTTAACCTATATTAAATATAATAAACCTATGTTTCTACTTTTCGTTATTTTTTCTTTCCCTGTTAGAGATATGTTTTGCAATGTCTTGCTTAACCCGTGAAAAGAGATGCTTTTCACCCAAATGTATGTTAACTTAACATCACACAGTTCACATATCAAAATACTATCGTCGGTCGTAATTCTTCGTTAAATTTTATCTAATTCTCTCAGTTTTAACTTTGATATATTTGGTATTTTTAATCGGTAACTTGTTGTGTCACCTCTATATCCTTTCCTTACTTCGTGAATAGTGAAATCGTCCTTATTATTTTATATCAGGAGAAGTTATTTAAATATAAAAAATATTACTTACAAATTTTATTTCTGATTTATAAATAGAAATAGAAAAATATACAAAATACCTGATTTAAGTGCAAAAAAGGAAAAACTATCAGAAAGTGCTGAGCAGTAAAAAGGGGAAAATACCTTTCCAAATAACTAAAGTTAACAAAGAACCAATCCGTGATAACCCGTGCGCAAATAACGAAAAGGGGAGAATCTCATAACGTCATATCATCATATCATTAATAACTTTAATATCCTTGTTTATAGAAAATGGACGTTTTATTTATTTTTGAATATTTTAACATAATTTTAAANTAAAGTTAACAAAGAACCAATCCGTGATAACCCGTGCGCAAATAACGAAAAGGGGAGAATCTCATAACGTCATATCATCATATCATTAATAACTTTAATATCCTTGTTTATAGAAAATGGACGTTTTATTTATTTTTGAATATTTTAACATAATTTTAAAAAGTAGAAAATAACTTCATTGACAAGTGACAGAAGAGAAGATAATTTTGGAAACAAAAACTAAGGTTTAATATTCCATATAGAATTTCAATATTTTAAAAACCAAAAAAGGAAAAACAGGTTGTAAATTAATTCACTGAAACTGGAACAAATAAATAAACTTCATTAATATTTCTTCATCTCTTATATTAATGATTTGAGTAGTTTATATATTTAAATCTCCTGCATATATTTTAATGTTTTAAACTAGTGTATTTTATGAATATTACTTATAACCTTCATCAGTTAACAATCAATATATATAGTCGTTCTACTACTACTACTACTACTACTACT
The DNA here is from genome assembly GCF_000671375.1 of Centruroides sculpturatus. NCBI lineage: Eukaryota > Metazoa > Arthropoda > Arachnida > Scorpiones > Buthidae > Centruroides > Centruroides sculpturatus. The sequence goes on along the minus strand of NW_019384689.1, from coordinate 477,839 downwards.
ACCACCAATAATAATAATACAAAAGTTAGCAACGTTGTCGTTGGACTTTCCCGTCATTCTTTATCTGTTTTCATCCCTAATCATTGCTATCATTATATTTATAAGTCTTCAGATTGATTCAAAAGCTATTAAAGAAGGTGGGGCATATTCCCCAAAACAACGGTCCGATTTTCCTGAAAATTTCTAGGAATACATCCTCCTAGTATAAAAACCTCCCTATAAATTTCAAAAGTTTTCGACTAAAGGCACAGGAATATTAAGTTATAAAGGGGGAGAAAAAAGTCATGTCCCTTACACATACACACATATATAGACTACACACACTAACAACATACATACAGAAAAAACATCAGTACTTTTTGCATTTCTCGACATTTCAAGGACTCCCGAGTCCCAAATGTAAAATCTTGGGGAGCCTTTTTTTACCGATCGTAATACTTTCCCTCCATTATAAACTATAACAGCCGAGAAAGTAAAATTAACTTGTTTCACTAGCGCCGAGGATAGAAGGATATGTCGGAAGAAAGCTAGAGTAATTTGAAGTGTCAGGTCGCCCAAGTAAAAAAAAAAATTAAGATTTATAGGCAGAAGATTAAGGACTTAAGCCTCAACGCAACATTTCATACAACCTGGACGTTTGGATACTATTCCTAGTTATATATACTGTAATAGCCTTAATAAATTGATTGGGCCTCGTACATATATTGTACGATTATTAACTTTTTTTCTTTTCTGTAGATTATTTCCGGAATTATATTAGTTTTATGAATGATATGATGATATGACGTTATCTGTAGAAACGATTGAGTTAGAGTTTTTGTGTTATTTTGTTGGTAGTGGTGTGGAATTTCATATTTATATGTGAGGGTCAGAAATTTCGTGTTATAAACTTTAAAATTTTTCCAAAAATTTAATTGAACTTTGAATGCAACTTTATTGAGACGGAACGAGTTATAAAAAATTAAAAGAGATAAATGAAACATAAAATCTGGTTAACCCTCGATTCCCACGAGTTAGGTTCCTTGTTGAGATCAGTACATTTCTGTGTCACGACTGTGTCACCCATCACCTTATTGGTTCAAGGAGATCGTCATCCCTGACGAAATCGGGGAAAGGCCCAAAAAGAGGACTTCGTATAAAAAGGACAGGCACGATGAGTAAGTGGGTGGAAGTTATTTGATTATGTGTGTGTGTGCCGCGCCGAGATTTTCTACGAGTGACTGTTCCTGTTCGTGGACCAACACCTCCTCCTCGCCTACTGAACTCGAAGATATCAACANAACTTCATTGACAAGTGACAGAAGAGAAGATAATTTTGGAAACAAAAACTAAGGTTTAATATTCCATATAGAATTTCAATATTTTAAAAACCAAAAAAGGAAAAACAGGTTGTAAATTAATTCACTGAAACTGGAACAAATAAATAAATTTCATTAATATTTCTTCATCTCTTATATTAATGATTTGAGTAGTTTATATATTTAAATCTCCTGCATATATTTTAATGTTTTAAACTAGTGTATTTTATGAATATTACTTATAACCTTCATCAGTTAACAATCAATATATATAGTCGTTCTACTACTACTACTACTACTACTACTACCACCAATAATAATAATACAAAAGTTAGCAACGTTGTCGTTGGACTTTCCCGTCATTCTTTATCTGTTTTCATCCCTAATCATTGCTATCATTATATTTATAAGTCTTCAGATTGATTCAAAAGCTATTAAAGAAGGTGGGGCATATTCCCCAAAACAACGGTCCGATTTTCCTGAAAATTTCTAGGAATACATCCTCCTAGTATAAAAACCTCCCTATAAAATTTCAAAATTTTTCGACTAAAGGCACAGGAATATTAAGTTATAAAGGGGGAGAAAAAAGTCATGTCCCTTACACATACACACATATATAGACTACACACACTAACAACATACATACAGAAAAAACATCAGTACTTTTTGCATTTCTCGACATTTCAAGGACTCCCGAGTCCCAAATGTAAAATCTTGGGGAGCCTTTTTTTACCGATCGTAATACTTTCCCTCCATTATAAACTATAACAGCCGAGAAAGTAAAATTAACTTGTTTCACTAGCGCCGAGGATAGAAGGATATGTCGGAAGAAAGCTAGAGTAATTTGAAGTGTCAGGTCGCCCAAGTAAAAAAAAAAATTAAGATTTATAGGCAGAAGATTAAGGACTTAAGCCTCAACGCAACATTTCATACAACCTGGACGTTTGGATACTATTCCTAGTTATATATACTGTAATAGCCTTAATAAATTGATTGGGCCTCGTACATATATTGTACGATTATTAACTTTTTTTCTTTTCTGTAGATTATTTCCGGAATTATATTAGTTTTATGAATGATATGATGATATGACGTTATCTGTGACGATTTAGTTACATCAGTCCTTTCGAATTAAATTTTAATTTGTAATTTTTATGTTGGAACGTTTTCTCAATCCGAATGTTGTGATTTCTGATGAGGCTGAAGACGTTAGAGTTTTTGTGTTATTTTGTTGGTAGTGGTGTGGAATTTCATATTTATATGTGAGGGTCAGAAATTTCGTGTTATAAACTTTAAAATTTTTCGAAAAATTTAATTGAACTTTTAATGCAACTTTATTGAGACGGAACGAGTTATAAAAAATTAAAAGAGATAAGGGAAACATAAAATCTGGTTAACCCTCGATTCCCATAAGTTAGGTTCCTTATTGAGATGAGTACTGTACATCTCTGTGTCACGATTGTGTCACCCATCACCTTATTGGTCCAAGGAGATCGTCATCCCTGACGAAATCGGGGAAAGGCCCAAAAAGAGGACTTCGTATAAAAAGGACAGACACGATGAGTAAGTGGGTGGAAGTTATTATTTGATTGTGTGTGTGTGTGTGTGTGTGTGCCGTGCCGAGATTTTCTACGAGAGACTGTTCCTGTTCGTGGACTAACACCTCCTCCTCGCCTACTGAACTCGACAATTCACCTACTTAACTTCGAACTGTGGGACTTTATTGCAGTTATTCGATCAACAGTATAATATAAGGTATTTATCCTGCCCGCGCACTATTGTACGCTTTCTTTCTCCGCGTAAACCAATTGCAAACTCGATTGTAACTAGGAATTGAACTAGAATGAACGCGATTCACGTAACTGATATGTAGCAACTTAAATTCCGATGTATAACTAACTTAGATTTCATATAAATAAATGGTTATTTATGTTTAACCATCTTTGAGTGCAGTTTCTTCCGTTCTTCTCTCCGTTCACTCCATTCCGGGTCCAAAGCTCGTACGTCACCACTCGCGCGAACTTGTTGTCTCTGTATCCACCTAAGGATACAGTGGTGTCATCCTGACGTGGTATCAAAGAGATACCGACCCAACGGTCACATATACGTAATAATATTATTAATGATAAACTATATCATATGTATTTATAATATTAAAACACAAATAAAAATTGCTAATATATATGATTGTAGATGTTATTTTTGAAATGAGATAAAGCATAAATAAGTTATTGTAAATTTCGCATTATTGATATGATAAAGTAATATAAACTTAAAATCTTTTTGAATTCGTGATTAAAAATCGAGAATTGTTGAAATTGAAACTTGAAGCAGTTAGGTTTATTTGTACAAAAATTTGAATATAAATAATAAAAATATAATAAATGTTTTTTATTAAATTTTTTAAATATTTTGTACAAAGAATGTATGTATGTATGTATGTATGCATGTATCTTTAAATGTTTGTTTTTCCAGAGTTTGTTTGATTTCCAATAAATAAATCGTAAATAAAATAAATAAATAAACCAAAAAATTATCATGAAATGTAATAACTTTTTTATGTTATAGTATAGATTTTGGTTTTAGGATTTTTTTACAGGAACCATTTAACGACATTTTTGTTTGTGTTGATATTAACCAAGATTTAAACTGTCAAAATTATATTACGTTCTTTCTAATTCTATCTAATGCAATAACAACGTATAAATTTATATTTATCAATATTGATACCGATACTTTTAGATATT